>NC_140969.1:78813144-78850644 GCF_056783735.1 Eptatretus burgeri | reverse complement strand
CTCCGCAGGTTATTGTATCCTTTCTGAATGAGACGTTGAGGCAGCGGAATGTTATCATTCATCAACATTTTCCTGACTTGCTTTCCTTCATGCAGACTGCAAAGTGCATAATTAGGAATTCTCAAGATTTTGAAATAACTAAACCACAACTTCACAGACTGAGGAAGTTTATTACAAAAGCAGGTTTAGAATGTACTCAACAGCTGCCAAACCCCCCTGATACGGGATGAAAAGGAAGGAAGTGCTTTTTGGCACCTTAAACATGAATGGGGGTGGTGCTAAGGCCTAAGTCACATTTGCTCTATGGCGAGGATACGGCGGCCGTGCGCCCTCTGAATTGACAGAAACGTGCGGCGGCCGCAGAGTTTCTGAGGTGGCCTCAGGGTGGCCCTATGCCAAATGGCTATATTTTACAGGCCGTAGGGTCGTCGTGGAATTATAACGCGGAGTTATAACTTTTTTCATTTCTACATTCGCCGTAGCAATTCGACAAAAATTTCTGAAAAACAAAAATTCTGGTTAAAAATAAAAATAAAAAAACCCACTCGTTGCCATCCGTCTGGCCGCACGTTCGCCTTAGGGCCCCCCTGCGGTCGCCTTGCGGGCACCTTGAAAATTCTATGGCCGCCGCAGGAACCCCCTAAGGTCACCGTGCGACATCAAATCAAAGACCGTACGGCACCCCCACGTTTTCGTCTCCACAGTTTCTAAATATGCCTTGCGGCTCCCCGAAAAATAAAAACATATGTGACTGCTACATTGTGTGACCGTGGAAATACTGCGGCCGCCGTATAATTGCTAGTGGCCGTAGATTTTGGAGACCCCATGGCCACCGTGGCAAATGTGACTTCGGCCTCACCATTTGCGTCGGATCCAAGTTAAAAACTTGTTGCTTCGGAAACATGTGGATGTCTGTTTGTTGCAAGAAACGCACATAACAGAGACTTCACAGTCTGACTGGCTCTACCTTATCAAGGGGCTTTGTTTCTTCAGTAATTTGTCTTCTGTCTCGGCGGGTGTTGCCTTTATGCTTCGTCCAGGTTTTGTTCCTGACTCATATAGTTTCCTTGAAATAGTTAAAGGACACTTGGCATCATTAGAGTTTGTGTATCAAGGATTTCACCTCACCTTACTTAATGTCTATGCTCCTCGTGAGAGCGGGGCTCGTAAAGACTTTTTTTACACATCTGGCTAATTACTTCCATACTTTAGTCTTTGATCACTGTATTTGTATCGGAGGAGATTTCAATTGCATGTTTGAACCTAATTCAGAAAGGAATACACCAGAACCACATCCTGAATCTCATAGACACATATCTTGTTGTTTTTCATCACTTGGTCTACTCGATGCTTGGCGCATGCAGCACCGTACAGCATCTCAGTATACATGGTGCCGGTGTGCTAATGGGCTGATAACACTTGCAAGGCTGGATAGATGGTACATTAACTCTACTTTTAGAAATGTCCTCATGTCTTGTAACATCTTTCCTTCCATTTTCTGTGATCATCACTTGGTAGTGCTTGGTTTATCCTCTTCTCAGTTACCGCAAAAAAGTGCGTATTGGACCTTCAATACCAGCCTGTTGGAGGATTGTTTTTTTACTGACGCTTTTCGTAGGTTTTGGGAAAAACATTTCCAAAGTAAACCTTCCTATGCTTCTATCCAGTTATGGTGGGACAACGCGAAAGGTCAAATTCGTGTTTTCTGTCAATGTTATCAGTCCATTTCCACGAGCAAGAATAAAATTGCTGTTTCACTCTTGGAAACTGAGATTTTGCAGTTGGAGGAAGACTTGGCTAAAGCTCAAAATGACAGAAAGCTTTGGCTATTATTAGAAAAAAGAGCTTATCTCAGAGAATTGATTCATGAAAAAGTCATGGGGATGTCAATTCGACTCGAATCCAAAATGTGAAGTTTTCCGACACCCCAAATAAAAGGTTTTTCCAGTTCGAAGGGGTTAAGAAATCCCAAAGGCAGATTTTCTCCTTGTTGGATGCTCAAGGCACTATTATACAAAATGAAAGTGATGTTAGAAGACTTGTGAAAAATTATTTTTCTGAATTATTTGCGAAGGAATCTGTGTTTAAAGATTGTGTTGACGAGATGACAAATCATGTTCCTTCTTTGAGTTGCGGTCAGCGTCAAGCTCTTGAAAAGCCGCTTACCCTGGAGGAACTCAGCATGGCTCTGAACAGCTTTGAACGTGGAAAAGCCCCTGTAATTGACGGACTTCCAGTGGAATTTTTTTCAGTATTTTGGGACATCTTAGGTCCAGAAGTACTGTTGGTTCTGCAAGAAAGTTTACTTTCTGGCATACTGCCTCTCAGCTGTCGAAGAGCGGTGGTTTGTCTTCTCCCAAAAAGTGACTGTCTTCGTCAAATCAAGAACTGGCGCCCCATCTCATTACTATGTTCTGACTACAAACTCTTTTCCAAATTGTTGGCCAATCGGCTAAAACTTGTCGTCGGGACTCTCGTTCATCATGACCAGAGCTACTGTGTTCCAGGGAGATCAATCTCTGATAACATCTTTTTAGTTAGAGATTTGATTGATTGTGGTCTTCAGGAGGAAAGGGGGGGGGGTTGGTTTGATTTTCCTTGATGTCAAAAAAGCATTTGATCGCATTGATCACTTTTATATGTTTCATGTGTTGCAAAAGTTTGGTCTGGGTGAAAGGTTCATTAGTTTTGTTAAGTTGTTATACAACAATATATCTAGTTTGTGTAAGGTAAACGATGGTCTCTGCTCTCCCATTCAGGTTCAGAGGGGTGTTCAGCAAGGCTGTCCATTGTCAGGTTTACTGTTTAGCCTTTCTCTTGAGCCATTACTAATTAATCTTAGGAACTTTCTTTCGGGCTTTGTACCATCTCCAGAAGAACACCCTATTGTTGTGTCTGCATATGCTGATGATGTCTGTATAGTAATTAAAAATGATCAGGATCTAACCACTCTTCTTGGATCTTTACATAAGTTTCATCTTGCTTCACATTTGCAGTGTAATTGTCAAAAAAGTCAAGCTCTGTTGGTGTCCTCAGCTCAATGTACATCCGGTGGGCTTCCCTTAGTGCCACCTCAGTCTCTTCCGAAAGATCTAAGGTGGACGAGAGAGGGGGTGAAATACTTAGGTGTTTATCTTGGCCCTCAACAGTACTCCCTTATTAACTGGGAAGTAGTGGTAGATCACGTAACCAAACGTCTCAACAAATGGAAAAAGTTCCTTCTGCAAATGTCTTTCAGAGGTCGTATACTAATTATTAATACTTTAGCTACCTCTGTCTTGTGGCACAAATTCATCTGTTTACAGCCACCATACAGCTTGCTTAAAGAGATTCAACAGATACTGGTTAATTTTTTCTGGAATGGTTATCATTGGTTGCGGTCAGATTTACTCTGTCGCCCCTTGTCTGATGGTGGCAAAGGGCTCATTGACGTAAAGTGTCATCTCATGGCCTTTCGGCTGAAGTCGATACAACGAGCGATCAATGTGGAAAAACTTTCCTGGCGCCCCGTAGCACAACGAATATTGAGACAAGCTGGATTGCTCGGCTACGGCCTTGAGTTGTTCCGAATTGAGTCAAAAAATATTGACACATCTCACCTTCCTCTGTTCTACCAGAGTCTGTTGAATGCTTGGCAAGCAGTAGTGGTGACCCGCCAGAGGGATTTGTATGACATCAAAATGTTTGTGGGAGAACCTCTATTCCTAAACCCACTCTTTCCCAATGTTCCCAAAAGCCATTGCTTTTTACAAAACTTCATTTCAGCTGGTATCAAAAATGTTTGGCATCTTCGCGACACATCCAATTGTTGCTGGAAGTCTGTTAAAGAAATTGCTGAAATCACTGGCACCAGGTCGTTAAGAGCTGTCGGTAAAGTACTTTTAGATGTCATCCGTACATCCTTTAAACGTGGGTTGCAGTGGAGTACGGAGGTCCAATGGACACCCCATAAGCCTTCACTTCCGAGCTTACTTGTCCAATTCGCTGGGGTTACTCCATCTCCAGTCAGTATTGCTTCCTGTTTATTTAGTAATCTTGACAGTAAATCTATTTATCGTTTTGTCCTTTGTTATTAATATAAATACCTCTGCAGTAGGAGTACTGAGATGGAAAACGCTTTTGCCGTATGCCACCCCTTCTGAACCTGCATGGGAATCGATATATTGCACACAAATAACAAAAAGATCAGGTGACTTACAATGGAGACTTGCTCACTGGTCACTGCCAACAAACACCTTTGTCAACCGAATTGATGTTGCTGTCTCAGTGCTTTGTCCCTTTTGTAACATCACTGAAGATTTGTTCCATGGATATACTGATTGTGTACGATTGTGCCCCCTTTTTCTTTTATTGAACAATATATTTCATCGGGTAAATGTCCCCTTTTCACTCCGGTTTTTTATTTTTGGCCTCAGAGTCAATTCCGGTACTGAAAAGTTGTTAATGTTTTTGAACTATGTTCTATTGGAGGCAAAATTAGCGATCTACCTGTCGAGGAAAGCCAAAGTGAAAGGCAAACTTTTTGAGCAATGTAACGTAATTTTGCATTTCCAATCCCTGCTTTCAACTCGTTTGAAACTAGAATTTAATTACTACAGAAATAATGAAAATATTAATACCTTTGTTGAAACTTGTTGTGTTGGTAAGAAGTGCAAGGTATATGAAAATGTATTATAAATCTACGTGCAGTCTCTCTCCCTCTCCCTCTCCCTCTCCCTCTCCCTCTCCCTCTCCCTCTCCCTCTCCCTCTCCCTCTCCCTCCCCATCTCTCTCTCTCTCTCTCTCTCTCTCTCTCTCTCTCTCTCTCTCTCTCTCTCTCTCTCTCTCTCTCTCTCTCTCTCTCTCTCTCTCTCTCTCTCTCCATACTTCTGATACACAATAATTTGAGAGTTGATTAGAATTTTCACATTAAAAATAGTGTAACAGCATGGCTTGCTGAACTGATAAAGCAGGCATAAATCCTCGGACCTTTATTTAATGCAGTATTGTGAATCTAAAGCAATCCTTTTTTTATTTTAAAATAAAATGATTGTTTATTGTATATATATATATATATATATATATATATATATATATATATATATATATATATATATATATATATATATATATATATATATATTTACATTTAACATTCAGCAACAAACAGCACTCTTCAATTGATGGCCAGTCTGTGCAATATAGCAGTCCTGTTGGTTACGTGACTACATCCAGCCACATTGACCAAAGCAATCAGAGTCAAACTGGTGAACCTTAAGCTCTGGCTCATGCTGTCGAATTTCAGCATGCTTTGTCTTGGACATAGTCTGGTGCCACTTTTTTTTCCGATTCGACACATCGCTATTTCATTTCCGACAAAACACAATAACGTTTTCTTTCTTTTTCTTTTCGTTTTTTTTTTTTTTTGTGGTGGGGAGGGTGGGGGTTGGGGGTTGAGGAAGTGGGAGTGGGTCGGTGGGGAGTCACAACATATTGCACAAAAGTGTCTTTCATTCACTGTCAACATAAGGTTGCAAAGCTGGGGCAAAAGGAGGAGAGGAATTTAATGGTTCTCTCGTAACTTTTTCGATTTGGGGCTCACCTTTTCTGGATGGCATCACAAGCTTATTCTTCCCTCTCCATGCAGTCCTTCCTTCCCTTATTCCTTTCTCATTACTAGGTGATAATTACCCTTTTTTTTACATTCACTGCCATTATTGCAGTCGTAAGCAGTAGATTTTTGTATCCATAACAAGAGGTCATTTATTTTGATCACATATATCAAACAGGATGTATTTTGTGTCTACAAATTATCTTTGGATATAATTTGTGATTAACATTGCAATACATATGTATTGAGGTGGAATACTGGTGAAGCTTGACTGGTATAGACAAAGAAGCACAACATCAGAGGTTGCGGGTTAAAGTCAAGCTATAGGTAGCAGTTTCAATAATTTGCAATCCAAGCTTTTGGAAACTGAGTTTGTCCGAAGAGAATCAGCAGTTCACTGTTTTAATAATGGTTAAAAAAAAAGTTCACCATTGATGAAGTTCAATGAAGAGTTGTTGGCATTAAACTGATAGTCATGAAGAGAAAACTCTCTTCAAATTCTAGATCTGTGTACAATTTCTTGATGTGCAAAAAAATAAAACACACACAGACATTGAGCTAAAGATTGATGTATTGTCTGACCTTCGGATTACTTATGGTTACAAACCACTTCCTTCCTAACTATGCCAAATTAACATATATTATAATCATATTTGACACTTTCCTTAAGAATTTTATCAGCAATTACAATGATATCTTTTTTTCGAGTTTTGGTTTTTTTCCTTCATACCATTAGGTTAATCCTTCCTCAAGAGGCTTTGATATATTAAAGAACATGTGGTCTCCTGAAGCTGTTCAGTAGATTTGCTCATTCTGCTTTTCATTATTTGCATCATATTTTATTTTCTTGTTCCCATCTTTGTATTTATCTACACTTGATAGAAAACATTTGTGGTTTGGTCACCTTTCCTGGCATTGTACTTTTCAGCTCAATTCCTGCATATTTTTTTCCTCTAGCTGCACAGAGCATCACCTTTAAAGCGGGCTTTAGTGAAAATTATCGAAGCTAAACATTTCTGTCCCATGATAATTGCACACTACTTTCAATGGTGATTATACATCATATCACTGACTGTTTTGTGTAATATCGATAATAAAACTCCATTGCTGCAGTTATAATTGATAAAACCTTATATTTATCAACATTAAATATTTTCTGTGTCCTGATATATTCTCCTAAGCTGCAAAATAAACACTACCTTTGTAATATCTTACCACTTATTGCTTTTTAACATGGCATTCTACCAATTAACTCGGTTTTTTTTTTTAAACCTGTTCCCAAAACCAAATGTGTATCCTTTTGTGCTTGTCAACCACAAATTTGCTGTTGAGCTTATACTGAACTAATAATCTCCTTAGTATAAGCAATCTTTTGAAGAAAAAAAAAACGTCATTATAAAACCTAATATTTATCAGTGCAACGAACAACCTCTCAAAGGGGAACCTTAGCAAGAACTTGTAAAATAATGCATTGCAATAAAGTCAAATATTTATCACAGACATAACAGCAAAGTGTACAATTACAGAAGGAAAATTGCTTCAATGCTTGCATCTTCTCCATGATGTTTTCTATACAATGCATTTAGCACAATGTGATACAAATATTACCAATGGCTGTCTTTGGTCATTTTCTCATTTCTCCTCAAATGTTTACTTGCAAGGTGTTTGTTTAAGGCTCCAAAGAGGTGGAAAAAAGAGAATATGGTCCAAGATGTCAAATATTTGCCAACCGAGAAAGAAATATAATCTGTAGTTTTCAGAGTAGATATGTACTGTGGCGTCTCTATGACATGTTTGACATTTATTCCCATTGTGGAAGGACATTTTTATGGTGTTGACCTGCAAGCATGCAACATTTGTTGAGGAATTCTTCTTGTGTGTGGCATTCCAGTTGACAAAGTAATTTTGAGTCGTGTTTGAGGATATCACGGCATTATGCTTGTCAACGTCATGTCAAGAGTCATAACCATCAAGTTAATATTATATTGAGGTTAAAGAACTATTAGTTCCCATTAAAAGAACGCATCGTGACAATGACTTTACCATAACAACGATGGAGCTCTGATGAGTCAAAGGCATCAGAAGCAATCCTGAAGCCATTTTTAAAAATTGTACCTTCTTGACATACATTCTAAAATGCATGGTTGTTATATTTTTGGAAGTGTAAAGATTGCTGTAACAAACAATGTTTGGAAAACTTTTGCGTGCAGCTTAAGGTTTTTGTCCGTACAATAGTTCTTCCTCTGGATCATCACTGGCTTTGCAGTAATGCCACGGTTGGTAACAATGTTCCTTTTCATTAATGATTTGCCCAATGAGGGCTAAATTGCCAGTTGCTATTCCAATAATTTTTGCAATTCCAGAATAAAAGGACTCAACCTAGGGGTGTTATCTTCGATGCTGAGAAATGTTCAATTGGCATCATCATCATCATAATTCGTACTGCTGTTTGGGGAAATGGCCAAGCTCATTTTCTTTGAATCATTTGGAGTATTGCAAGGTCCTTTACTGAGGATTTCTTAATTTGGCTTCAGTTGTGTAAAAAACAAACAAAAAACTGCTGTCTAACTAACTAACTCAAATTCCTTTTCTCTCTGCCTCTCTGTTTGCATTACAGTTCAATAAATTGAAGTCAGGAGGAGTAAATAAGAAAGTAATGGGGAGGACAGGTGAGGGAAGATGGTTGTGACTGATAAGCAGATGAGAATGGATTATTTTGTCAATTTTCTCTCCAATATCAAATTTGTTGATTTTCTCCATCATTCATTGTTCCACTTTTATACACTGAGTTGATCCAGCTATGGATTCCTCATACTTACATTCCTCCTCTTTTTTGTATATACATATACAGAAATTAAGAATCATGAAAGAGCAAAATTACAGAAGGCAGCAGGCTTAAAGACTGATAAAGGATCAAAGGTGAACATGGAGAGAAAGATATTGCACATGAGTGGATGAATGATAAATAGGAAAGAGGTGGGAGTGGTGTAGTGAAAAAGGGTATTAGCTGGAGTAGGAAAAGAGCTTTCATGTGGGTATGGCAAAAAACATTACATGGATGGCAATCCTGAGGGAGACATGGAGAGACACAATCCAGCACACACAGGGAGTCGTTTATACAGATTTGAGAATAAAAGGATGAAGGAATGGAAAACCGGATTGCGGCGAGATCATGGCGGGTGGTTACACCGACTATTGGTCTGGTCTCTCTGATGGTTACAATGCCCAAGGAGTTGCTGTGGCTGCGTCCAACAAGCTGACTACAATGATAATTGAGGTAACACCAGGTGAATGAGCGTATTATGAGACTAAGGATTCGTCACTCATTGGGTATCATTTCCCTGGTCTCTGAATATGCTACGACTGAGGCGAGTGATCTCACTGTGAAGGACGCATTCTATGCCACACTCGAGTCCGTGGTTGATCAGTGCGCCAGGCGAGAATCTCTTCTCGTCTTTGGGGATTTCATTGCATCGACTGGAACTGATAGGCATGGTTATGAGACATGGGTTGGTCCCCACGGGTCTGGAACTGTGAACCTGAATAACACTAAGTTCCTTGAGTTTGTGAATAATTTTGTCTCTCAAGGGACACTGGATACCATTGACCAGAGTCGCAGGGCCAGGCTCAATTGCAGAGCTGAGCTGTTCAGGGAGTAGAGGCGTAAAACTGGATGTGCACTAAGGTTGGACAATGAGGCTATGTGTGAGGAATGTGTGAGGGGGTAGAGCATCAACTGTGGTCCAGTGATTCTCGTCCTGCTTACAGGGAAATTCGCGCATTGCATTCCTCCAAGCCCGTCCCTCAGTGTACTGCATTTAGAGAAAAGGATGGTGGGCTCTTGACAGAGGAGTCCAAAGTGAAGGACAGCTGGGCTGGTTGCTTTGAGCGGCTGTACCAGGCCGATCCACCAGCTGTTGAGTTGGATGTCAGGTATGTTACAATGCGGATTGCTCACCCTCCAATCAAATGTAATCCACCTTTGCTTGTGGAACTGCAGGATGCAGTGAACTGGTTGAAATGGGGGTAAAGCTCCTGGGATCTGTGGCATCCATGCTGAATTTCTCAAGGCTGGTGGAAATGCGGTGTTCATGTTGTTGCATGCATCTCTGTGCTTTGCCTGGGACACAGGCATCATCCCAAATGATTGGAAGAGGGGCCTTGTTGTCCCTCTCTGGAAAAGGAAGGGTGATCGCCAGGAATGCAACAACAACTGAGAGGTGACGCTGCTGTTAGTGCTGGGTAAAGGGCTTTGTTTGGCTAATTCTTCATTTGGTTCACCACCATCTGCTTAGAAAACTGAGAAGTGGTCGATAGAAAACTGAGACTTCACCAACCATCCTGCTTTGGACAAGAATCAGACCTTGGGACTCATCCTCCTTCAATATGTGCCAATACCACAAAGAGCCTTTGACTCGACCTTCCCCAGAGAAACAGGATGGGATATAGGTGTACCAGACCAGAATGAGAACCCATACTTAATGATATTTCAGATGAAGGCCTTCTACAAGGTAATGTCCTCGGAATGGCTCAGAACCATAAACTTATCTCGACAGAGATACTCTGGCATTTGTCTGCCTGAGAGGTAAGTTTGACGATATGGTTGGCTTGAAACAAGTTTTGACAGTTTGTGAGACCTCGGAGTTACACAAACTGCAGATATTTTGTCTAACTGATGTACCGTGTTGATTGGACTTCCGGTTCCGGTTCTTGAGCTTCGGTCATGTTCTTCATCGTCTAGGTCGACCTCAAAGATAAGCTTTCCCAGTCATTCTTTGTCACGTTTTTACTGTATTTTGTTGTCTCCGTGTTTACTCTGTTTCTATTTTGGTTTTGTTTTAAAACGTGCCAATTTGTGAGTATTCATCAGACTTTTCATATCGTGTTCTTTGAGGCCTAACCTTTTCCTCATTTGTGTCCACAATCGTGTTCGTTGTTCTTTCTCCTTATTCCTTCCTGAAAGTACCTGCAGTGTCCATGTTGTTTACCCTATGTACCCTGCCCCATCACTCTCTCAAGTTCACAAATCTCCTAATATAATCTCCCTGTTCCCGACTGTTGTTGTGCTACCCTTTCTTACCTCCCCTCTTGTCTCCTGCTCCCTTTGTTTTATGTCCTGGACTAAGTATGCAAAAAAAACAAAACTGTCAGGGGTTGGCCAGAGAAGTAGACCATGGTGTTTGAAAGCCAATCCTTGCAGTGGGACAGAATGAGAGTAAGGGATTTTCCAATGTTGAAAGACAATATATTTTCTTGCGTTTTGTTTATTTTTCTGCTCTTCACTTTATATCTGCAAATTGTTTAATTTTTGCCTTCAGACTTTTTGCATAGTTATTTCCAATCTGCCATGTTTCGGACTATTGTGAGTATCTCTTTCATTTTACATTTTGAACACCCCACATTGTAATGGGGAGTTTGGAAAAATTATCTCATTTTTTTTTTTTCATTTATCGCCCAGATTTTTTTTGTTTGTTTAATTATCAGCCCACACCTGGGTGTCAGCCACTTTGAGAGTTTACGCTTTTGGTGCAGTCACTCCACTACCAACACCAAACTTGAAATTATTTATTTGTATACACCATCCACTGCTCCCAACATACAATGTATAATTACGTATTTATTCATACTAGGGGAGATGAGAATGGATTATTTTTTCCTAACCCTAACCCTAATACGGGCCCTAACACAACACAGATGATTACAATACACACAATATTATGGATTACGTCCGATGAATTATTTGCAGTAGGGGAATGAGAAATGGAGCGGGTCAAAGTGGGATTTCAAACATGAATGGGTCAAAACATTAGGCGGAATTTATTTTCTGTGCTTCAGGTGTTAATGTGAAATGCACAAACATACGGTGTATAAGAACAGCTTCGATTGCTCCCAAAAATAATTTTTTTTTTTTCACAAAAAAAATAAGTGACCACTATATTCGTTATTGTTGTCTGTCTATCTATGTCTGTCTATGTCTGTCTGTCTGTCTGTCTGTCTGTCGGGTAGTCGATCTAGTCGGAAAAAAAAATTGAGATTTGTTCTACCCTTATTATCAGTATTTAAAATGGCGATTTCAGTTAATACAATGGCGATTTCGATGAAACTTGGTTGGTAGGTTCACACCATGACCAAGTTGTGTGCAAATGAGAACCGTTTCTATGGACACCACCGTTGCCGAGCAACGGGACTTTGAAATTTTTGAAAAATCATAAAAAAAATATTTTTTTCGAAAATCAAAACTCGGGCCACGAGCGACTGTGGGCAGTACATTCAGCCATATTGTGAAAATTTTCCAGTCGGATCCTATGAAAACTGTCGGAGAAGCTAGACTGAATGAACCCTAGTCGAAAACAATAAAAAAAACGAAGTTCGTTATATCTCAGAGACTATGAGTCAGATATACATAAAACTGGTAGGGTAGGTTCATGGTATGTCCTAGTTATGTGTGAGAAAGAACCGTTGCTATGGCCCCCTCCGTTGCCTAGCAACGGCCGAAAAACCTCTAAATGTGGGGGTATTTTAACGAAAAAGCAATCTGCAGCATTAACCCTTGAAGCTGGAATCATTAATTTTCTTGTGCTTAATCCTCAGGTCATTCCCCATCGAACGGGCCCATCACGTCAGGTTCTATTGGGTAGTCGACTACCCATGTCCACCTACCGGCTTGTCTGTCTGTCTGTCCCGAGCATAGCTCCGTGGGTTTTGATCCGATCCTGATAAAATTTTGGCGGGAGGTTTATATCATGATGTAGTTGTCTTTTCCTGAAAATGGGCATGGTGCGCCCATTATGGGCGGAGCCATGCCCAAAAAACATGTTTTTAGGGGGTAGCCGATTTCAATTTACATCTTCTCCGAGGGGGTTGGTCGAATCTGGCAGGGGTTTCGGTACTTGGTTAGCCCAATGGCACCTGCATAGCCCCACAGAGCTCGATTTTTCATTTTCGTCCCAAGGTCAAGGCCACAAGGTCACGAACTTAGAAAATTGCTAATTGTGTTTTTAGGGGGTAGCCAATTTCAATTTGCATCTTGTCCTAGGGGGTTTGTCGAATCTGGCAGGGGTTTGTCTGTATTTGGTTAGCCCAATGGCACCTGCATAGCCCCACGGACCTCGATTTTTCATTTTCATCCCAAGGTCAAGGTCACAAGTTCAAGAACTTGGAGAATTGCGATTTTGACATAAAATCCATCTTCTCCGAGGGGGTTGTCGAATCTGGCAGGAGTTTTGGTATTTGGTTAGCCCAATGGCATCTGCATAGCCCCACGGAGCTCAATTCTTCATTTTCGTCCCAAGGTCAAGGTCACAAGGTCACAAACTTAGAAAATTTCGAATTTTGACATAAAAATCATACGACCGCCCAAACTTTGAGAGCTCGGATTATAATATTTTTTATGCATAGTCTTGAGGTCATTCCCCACCTAAAGTCTTGAAACCATTTTGCTCTATCTCGAACACCTTGCCCGTGGCGCCCCCTTCAAGTTTGTTTTTACGCTGATTTCATCAAAGTATAGATAATCCGAGGAGTGTGAAATGCCATATAGCCTATATGACGTTATATTGTTCCTGGAATGTTCAAGAGGAATTTTTGCACCAAAGGTCATAATCCTTGACGTTTGACCTTTAAAGTTCACAAAGGTCAAATTTTCAAACTTGTGGGAATCAAACCGGGTTTTCGACCTTCTTCAACGAACTAACTCCATTAAGCTATAGCACGTATCCTGTTTCCTTATTTTAATGTCCACGACATTGTTTTGTGACCTTTAAAAGGTTATGCAAAGGTCAAATTTTTTTAGTTGTTGAACGAAACCGGGTTTTTGACATTTTGCAGCTAATAACCCGTCACTCGTACCACATCATGTTGATCATTTTTATAACTTGGTCAAACATTATCACATTGTCTCATCCTTGACTTCTGAAACAATCTACATCGTCAAATACTGCTCGTGAACCATTGTCGTCTTCAGACTTGTATATATTATTTTTTTTAAGTGTGGGCAATGTATAGGCACAGAACGCTGGCTTGATTACTTGATGCTTTGAAAAAAAAAACTCAGGTTATGTAATGAAGCCAAAACATGGCTATTGCTTATGTGCATATAGAACACATAGTGTTTATAGCACTTGAATAGATTCCAATTCCACTGGGTCATGAAAGAATGATCCTATAGTCTGGAAACCTTGAAGCCTGGGGCTTACACGAACTGTGTGCCACAGGACACCTGTGATGCTGATTGGCTGCAAACTATGAACATTTGTGATGCTTTTAACAATCGCTTTTTGTGTTTTTCACACTGAAGAGAAAACTTATAGGGAAGGCATGGCATATGTGAATATCACACTTCTGAATATGTCTTTGGCCTAACGGAGCAGCAAAAGGGCAGACGTATGATTTTTTTTCAGGGATGGAGACATTCCAATTGTCGGTGGAGTCAGGCCAGTTGTCCAATCACCAATCATTGTAATAAAACATACATGCACATTTTAATGTTCATAAATTATATGTAGAACTAGCAGAGGTACCCAGTATTGTTTTTGCATACTTTACCTTTTTACAACCTACCTGCCATCATGAATATTTATTTATGAATGCTCTTTACCATCACTGCTACCTACATACCACCTTCTGTGATTTATCTATTTATCTCCACTTTATCATCTCCACTCTGAACACCCACCTTTGAATTATTTATTTCTTTATTTATAAACACATTACCATCACGGATGCCACCATATCACTCCATGAATATTTTTGTTTATTCATACACATATAATTAATATATTTATTCATATTTCACCTTTCTCCAACATTTAAAAAACTTATTCAAATGTAAAATATACACAGCCCATTTTAAAGGTGCAGTTTGTGGCTCTGTCTTCTCAGGACTTGCATCCCTTGTTACCCTTGCCGAAGGAGAGGGTATTGCGTTTGGGTCTGTTTGTTTGTATGTCGGTCTGTCTGTCTGTCTGTCTGTCTTTGTTTGTTTGTCGCACAGAACTTTTGTGTTCTTCTCCACACACTAACAGCTTGTTGGATTGAGACAAAATTTTCAAGATAGGTGTGACTACTCATGAAAAATGTTTTAATCATAATTATGACGTCATAGGTCACGTGGTGTGGCAGCCATGTTGGAAAAAAAGAAAAACTTTGGACCTCTGTATCTCTGAAACGGCATCAAGGAAAAAATTGAAACTTAGTAGATGGCAAGTACTCCTCACGGAGAATGAGTGTGATTTTTATGACATCAGAGGTGCCTTTGTTATAACATAAAAATTGCATATGTAGAAAGCTACAGATCTGATCAGTATGAAAAATTTTGAGGGTCATCTCGGGATAAAATGGTCCACAGAAAAAAACTGATAACGTCATTGGTCATGTGATTTGGCAGCAATGTTTTTTTTTTTTTTAAACCTTCAAAAATCTTCTTCTCTGAAGTAGCTGAACAGATTAAGGCAAAACTTTGCACATATGACCACCTATCCATGAGGAGCAAAATTTTCAGACAAATGACATCGGTCACATGGTTTGGCAGCCATTTTGGATTTACCCGAAAACCTATAAAAAATCTTCTCCAGAGCACCAGGACAGATCGATAGTAAACTTCACTAAAATGTTCCCCAAGCCCTGGGTGTACAAGTATGTTAAGGAAAAATTGATAGGTCACATGGTTTGGCAGCCATAATGAATTGAAGAAAAATATTAAACAATATTTCTCTGGAACTGCTTAAACAATCAATATGAAACTTCAGAATTATGATATTGTCATGATGAAGAATACAGGTTTTAAATTTCAACTTGATCAGCAACATATTCTGGCAGCCAGAATTTTTTTTTTTTTTTTTTGATCTGGGATATTTTTGATTTTCTTCTTTTTTGAAAAAGGCTCACTTGGCTGTGCCTGGATGGGTTTGAGTGTAGAGGAGCAGCTGAAATGTGAATCCTATCCAGGTTCTTCCTGGTGACTTCCTATTTGCTTTTTGCTTGTTTGGCTTCCTTCTGATGACTCCAATGCAGGACTGGACCTGTTTGGTCTTCCATTTGATTTGAATTGAATTTATTTTAATCCCATTCTAAATTCAATTGAGTAATAATAAATGTCATGGGTCAGGGTCAGCTGTCCACAATCAAAGTGGGGTTGCATCAAAGCAGGACGTCTTGGTACCCGGTCATCACTGCCAGCTGTTATAAAGTGGCAGTTCTAATTTTGTCTCATTAATAATGTAACACATCAGTAAACAAACATCACACAAAATACACCACACAAAACTGCACAAACACCATACAAAACAAGTTCTGGCAAGTGTTTGCAATATCTGATTGCTCTTTCTCGTTACCTCTGCCACAGAAGGTGAAGGAGGTTATGTTTTCACCCCTTTCTGTCTTTGTTACTTGCAAAATCAAAGACTTTTCAAGTATGTGTGTCAGTCGATTTTGTTATTTTGTCTGTCTGTTTGTCACCTACAGGTCACAATTTTAAACCAATCTTCATGAAACAACACCGCATGGTCGAGTTTGTCATAAGGAAGAAGCCTTTTGTTTTAAAGGTCAAAAGGTCAAAATAGGCCCAAGGTCAACAACTTAGGCAAGATTTCTAAAATCCTCAAATTTCATCCGATTGACTTGAATTTGAAGAGGTTATATATTTCAGGTCACTGAATTCAGTGAGTCAATTAATTTTGAGGTCAGCATCGACCAAACGGTAAACATAAGCCAAAGGTCAACAACTTAGGTGAGATTTCTAAATCCCTCAAATTTCATCCGGTTGACTTGAAATTTGAAGAGTATTTATATTTCAGGTCACTGAATTCAACCAACCAAATATTTTAAGGTCAACATCGTCCAAAAGGTCAACATGGGCCAAAGGTCAACAACTAAGGTGGTATTTCTAAAATCCTCAAATTTCATCCGATTGACTTAAAATTTGAAGAGGATTTATATTTCAGGTCACTGAATTCAATCAGCCAATTATTTTGGAGGTTCACATCGACCAAAAGGTCAAAATAGGCCGAATTTCTAAAATTGTCAATTTTCATCCGATTCATTTGAAATTTGAAGAGGAGTTGCATATTTGGTCATTGAATTCAACCACCAATTATTTTTTGAGGTCAAATTTGTTTTTGGGACTTTGCAATATCATGCTGTGCACGACGTCTTCTTCTTGTTTGTTTGTTTGCAGGATATCTCAAAAAGTTGACGACGGATTCGTTTGAAATTTTGTGGACAGGTTGGGTGTGTGACAAGGCCAAACTGATAAGGTTTTGGTGAAGATCTGGATCCGGATCCGACAACTTGTATTTTTAAAGTGATACTTCACAATTAAGAGATTCGGGCCAAAAACGATATATAGCATGATATCTCAAAAAGTTGTGGACAGATTCGGACGAAACTTTGTCGATATGTTGGGTGTTTGACAAGGACCAATTGTTTCAATTCTAGTGAAGATCCTTATCCAGATCCGGATCTGATAATTTTTTCAATGATTTTTCACCATTGAGTGATTGAGCGAAACCAATATATAGCACGACTTCTCAAAAAGTTGTGGACAGATTCGGAGGAAACTTGGACAGTTTTAGGTGAGTGGTAAGAATGAATTGATTCGATTTTGGTGAAGATCCGATTCCCGTTCTGCATACAATAATTATTTTTACTTCTAAAGTGATTCTTCACCTTTGAGAGATCAGGCCAAAAACGATGTATAGAATGATATTTCAAAAATGTATTGGGCCTGGTATGTTCTCTTGGATCAGGCATTGCATGGTAGAGGTATGCTTTCTACCGAGTGCCCGTCTAGTTTTGTCGGAATTTAAGTCAAGTGATTTACAGTGAAATTCAACAAGCACGTAATAGCTTGCAATTAATTGCATGCCATTATCACAGATATTTGATCAGATGCTTGAAAGGAATGTACCTTCAAGCAATTTTGTGCCACTCCATGTAAGTGCGTGTCGTGGAATTGATAAAATGTAATAAAGTTATGTCCCTGAGATATTTAACCAATGAATGGTTGTGGCATTTTATCTGAGACTTATTAAAAAATTGTGATGAATGAATAACCATTTTACTTTCTTAATTATGAATAATTTCATTTTAAGGAGCTTATGAAATGGAATGATGTTTCAATGGTCAGATATTATGGCCCCAGCAAGGAATGATGTTTATTCAGCAAGTATGTAGTCTAACTTAAAAGTATAAAGTTAAAAACATGGGTGATTGTTCATTGCAAAATATAAAATTAAAATTATTTGAAGAGTTCAATGTGGAATTCCATTTCCTTTGTACTTCATTTTCTTATGTTGCTGCTACTGACTTCCTAAGAAATCAACCCTCATGTCAGTTTGTGAAATCACTGTATTTGCATGCAGAGTTTTGGGTTCTTATGTAGTTCTGGGTTATAATCTAGACATTAAAAGACACTAGATGTGGAACTAAATACTGTACGGTATTGCAAATCAGCACGATGGTAATTGTGGTTTTCGAAAGAAGTCCAAAATCTCTTTTCTGCCCCCAAAATAGCTTGACTTTAGGATGAAAAATAATCACTTCAAGGAAGAATTATGCAACATTTTTATCCAAACAGCTTGCCTGCATCGTTTAATAACAATAAATAGAACAGCCAATCTCGGAAGGATGATAGGCTGAGTCAACCCCACCTGGTGTTAATTCAACAGTAAACAGGGGCTCAAACTCAGGACCCTAAGGTCCCAAGACAGCCACCTTAAGCACCAAGCCAACACCAGGCTTCCTGTATAGTTCAGCTAACGTATAAAGGGGAAAACAGTGGATAACTTCAGAAATGAACTTTGTATGCAGAGTCAGCATGGAAAGCATTTACAGGAGAAACCCTTCAAATTGTAAGTAGTTGGGGTCTGTAGTTTGGTTACTTCTTGCTGGTACTGACCAAATTTCAGAAGAAAATACTGTTCTGGAATGGTCTTTCCAGTTTATTTGCATTGAATATGATGAACATTTTTATATTTTCCATTCTTGCTTAATGAGTTAGTATGAGAGCATTACAATCAAAATTGAGAAATGATCATACTGCCCACGTTTGCAAATGACAGAATTATCCCCTAAGGTATGTTAAATCTTGTGCTGGCTGAAGACTTTCATGTCTCAAAATAAATGAGGCATCTAAAAGGTGTCCTTTGAGTGATATACAGTATGAATCAACATTACTCTTCTTCCAGTATGTCATGGACAAAGTTGATGAAAGTATAAAAATACATAATGAGACTGTTATCAGCACAAGTTTTCTTATTTGCTCTTGTTGAAAACGTCGGGTGTGGTTTCTTGAATGTTTGTAACAAATTCACATTTTGAAACGGACCTGTATAGTGCCATCTATTTATAATGTTTCACTGATGAGTATACTGCATTTGTGGTTGACAGGATAGCTCAGAAATAGTGTACTCATCTCAGCTGAGCAGTCTAATTTGGCAATGATTCCCCCACCTGGCAATATCAACTGCCATTGCATGAATGAGTGCATCCATTTCCAAGCATTATTGGTCAGTGGATGTTGAAGACACCACAGTGTATTTCATAAATTGTAGATCGCTGTGTGCCAGTACCCTGGCCACAATCCAAATTCTTGGCCTGAATACTTTTCTGAAGGCAATGGCATACTTCCCTGTGTACCTCTTACCAAAAGACTGCTTTGGTAGCACAATGGGCCTAACCTCGAGCAGACCACCAAACAGTACTGTTCCATCCATCCATTGGGACCATACTCTGTGCAGAGCGTTGGTACTGCCGAAGCAGTCTCCTTGGCTATTGGACACAATGCTGGATTGGTCGCCACTCTAACACAGTACTCATTTTGCCGCCTTCAAAAGGATGACAGGTCAAGTTAACCCCACCTGGTATTAATTCAACAGCTGAGTGGGATTTGAACTCAGGATCCTTGGATCCTAAACCAACCACCTGAACCATTAAGCCAACACCAGGTATAAACAGCACTATTCCAATATTTAAAGATCGGAAAGTAAGAAATGGCTTCAAATATATATATATATATATATATATATATATATATATATATATATATATATATATATATATATATATATATATATATATATATATATATACTGTATATATATATATATATATATATATATATATATATATATATATATATATATATATATATATATATATATATATATATATATATATATATATATATATATATATATATATACACACACACATATACATGCTTTACATTACATCACACAGCAAAGTATATACCATCAGTTGTCATAAAATATATTGAACATTATCTCCTGTACCATATCTGTATATGTCAGTACCTTTAGCCAAATGGGGAGCACCATCAATTGGCTAAAAGTAAAGCGGTAAGTGGGAGTGTTCACCTGTGTTTGGTTCAGGGAATGTTGATGTTTTTTTTTGAAGTCTGTCAACATATGTTAACTCTCATTCCTCCACAGGCATGAACTCAAAATCTTCCATGGCTGCTAAATCACACTTGTCCATGGGCACCAACTTGCACATCTGTGGAGGCTAACTCACATTCATCTGTGGGTGCCAACTCACAATTCTTCATGAGTGCTAACTCACATTCCAGAGGTGTTAATATGCACTTCTGCATGAGTGCAAGTTCGCAATCCTCCATGAGCAATCTTCGTCAAGCAATAGCTCGCACTCCTCCAGGGGCAATAGCTCGCATTCTCACTTCGGTGCTCGCTAGCTTTCTTCCAAGGTGCAAAGTCACACTTCTCGACAGACGCAAACTCGCACTCCTCCACGGTTGCAAACTCACACTCGTCCATGGATTCTAACTCGCACTCTTCAGCGGTTGCTAACTTACACTCCTCCATTTGAGCTAACTCACACTCCTCCTCACTCACACTCCTCCGCATGTGCTAACTCTTACTCCTCTGCAGACGCTGACTCTCAGTCCTCCATGGGTACTAACTTACAATCCTCCACTGGCGCCAACTCGTACTCCTCCACGGGAGGTAACTTAACTTCCATCTCTTGACCGTCACTTTTCTGTACTGGAGGAAGCTGGTATCTGCACTCCTGCAATGGAGCTCCACACTATTATTCCTTTTAAAAATTAAATTCAATTGCCCCAAGTTTTATTTCTTCCAATTTGTTTTCCTATTTCTGGAGCAAATCTTCATTACCAGTCCTTTTATTTTTTTTATTTTTTTTCCCAAATTGCATTACATGTCATCTCTGATATTTTTTTTCTTTCATCCTTAATTTAAGGATGAGTTATTCTTCAACAAATTGACACCCATACAGATCAGGTCATTCATTTTATGGACATGTTCTAACCTGCCAGTTATATAACAGGAGTCTTAATAATTTAGGCTTCCAGCCTTATCAATTTTACCAAAATGGTGGCATGGGAAAATGGTGGGAACATGAATCGCACTCTCTCTTATGAAATTATTTATTTATTTATACAATATGCAAGGACGAAGAATCGTATTGAGGACAAAAGGACAGAGAGAAAATACAATAACTTATCCAGCAAATAAACTAACACACACAACACTCATGTACTCTGAACCAGGCAACTGACTAGGAAATAGCAAAGAGTAAAGAGCAACAGGCTCATTCTGGCAGAATGCCAAAAGAGTGGGCCCAAGGAGGCCGAAAGCAACAGTGAGCAAGTAAGCTCACAAAGGAAGAATGTCCAGCAGCAAGAGCAAGAAGAGAGAGCATGTCCCAGAGGGGCAGAGTGCAGTGAGAACAAGAGAATGGGCCAGGAGCAAGCCAACCCTTTGAGTCATAGTTCCCCCTTCCCTTTGATTGATCACACTTTTCCATTCATAGCACCCCACAGAACCAGCCATGCCCGCTCCCATGGAGATTAACCAAACATTGGCTACAAATTGGGTGGAGGGTTGGGTGAGTGAGGAAGGAGGTCTCTACACTCAGAGAGGTCCTCCGATCATGGCCTTGGGTTTCTCTCCACCCTGGCCAAGTGAACACGTCATCGGCTCAGATATACAACTTGTCATGGCCTGGGGGATGATCCACTGCCCGCCTCCAACTCTTTAATGGACAGCTAAGAAGAGGGGTCTACCCTCGCTTGTGGGAGGGCAAAATGCCATGTCACACCTGCCCACTCACCGAGCATTGCCCAGTTCAACACGGGGAGCATGTGGACAAGACATCATAACATGTCCAGTCTAAAATATATTTGAGGCTCATCTCCCTGCCAGGCCAAAGGATAACCAACCCTACCACATGTCCTTAATACAGTTTAAAAACAAGTCCTAAGAACTACGTGAATATGTCAATATGTGAATAATAGTACAGCGGTGAAGACCTTAGTTATAATGGCTGAAACTCCCCCTCTCCCAAAACCTCACCCCTCCACGAACCTAACAATACTTTACCATACATTTATTCCACTAATAGTAAGCTTTTTATAAGAATTTCAAACTTTTACGATAAATTTTTCTGCATGGTGAATAATTTTGTGAAATATATTCCAAGTCTGAAGAAAGATTGATATGTATGACCTTTAATCTGTGCCTGAATTCAGGTCATAAAACTGTACATGTGGGTTCTCCCATTCATAATAATCATACACGTGTCTTTTATCAATAATTGTTTCCTGTTTATCAAAAGAGGGACTGAAAAACCAAAAAAACTTTTCACCATTCAGTTTGAAATTATATAACTTTGAGCTCTGGTTATATAAAGACATTCAGCACGTTTCTCTTGTTGCAACCAGCTTGAAGTTATTTTTCCCTCTGTGTTTCCTGTACATACTGAGGGTCTTGATGTTGATCTCCCAATGTTCTCAGCATGCAATAGTGTTCTGTCCATGCACCATACTCGTTTCAAGCAAATTTTATATGCCAGCTCCACTATGTCTGATGTATTGACTCACCTTGATATTTCTACAGGGAATTTCTTGAGGTCATTCATCTTTCCCCCAAAGATGGGAATCTTATTGGCTCTTTTTGACGATGCAGTGAAAATGCTACTGGTGGGACCTGCATCATTTTCACATCCACGAGCAATCACAATTCTTCCTGGGTCACTCTTTACACTGCTTGTTCGGCATGTCCAAAACATAATTTTGCAGTATGACTACAACATGTGTGGGGAAGAGAAGATCAGAAATAATGATTTGCATTTGCACGTGCACATTAATCTCAAACTCAATCGCAAAGAAACAGAATTGCAAAGTAAGTGAACATGTCGGGAGCGCTTCTTTGTTAAGCGGTTTGATACATATTTTCACAGCCATTTTAAATTGGTCAATTTCATCATGGGATAATGTGATCCGATTTTCTCCGTCTTATGACTTGCTTTATGTAATGAATTGCTTCTTAACTAAATGTTGCACTGAAATAAGACATTTGGCTAATTGGTTGATAATTTTCACCATCCCCATGGGACATCTGTTAAATACATATGCAAAAATGACAACATTTTGAAACTTTCCCAGATATAATTTAAGAATCAGTCCAATTCCTTCCCGACAATGCCATCCCTTATCCTAAGTTCAGGTCATTGATTGAAAAATTGTCTCCCAAATGAACATCACAAAGCCAAAACAACATCTGTGGTTAGTAAATCTTATGAACAGGCCAAACTCCAAAAACTTTGAGAAATAATATCGTCGGTATGTGCATAAATTGGGGGTCAGGGGCATCTCACGCCCTGCATAGTAATTGCATGATAAACAGCAAATTAATGTGATTATAACGAACATATATAAATAACCCGAAAATTCAAAAACGGATAATCATACATTAGGGTAAGCCTAAATAAATTGACTTATCATGAATCACTGTACGATTAAAATTAGAAATGCAAATGTTTGCTTCCTTGCTGCAGCTTGATGGACTCTGTACTGGACATGTGCTTATGTATACAGCAAAAGAACCTGTACAACTGAAAACTAATCCTCTGTCTTGTCCCATTCGACCTTCCCAATTCCAAATCGACATTCCTCCATCCTTTTTGATTACCTCCACCCCACCCCATTCCATCTTGACTGTGTTGTACTTATCCTCCGTTATCTCCTCCACCTTTGAATGCTGATGCAATGGGTAAGGTGAAATAGCTTTTGAGACAGAGAAGGTTGAAATCGGATTATAAAATAAATGAAATTCAAAAATAAAACGACATTACTTTAAATTGGTTATCATCTGTGTGCATGGTAATAGTCAGGTGGCTTAGCGTTATTTTTCAAGATTACCGTTACAAGGTGGACAAAACCACCACCTTTGGCATGATGCTCCCTTCAGGATTTCTGATTGCAATGGTTAAAGTTGAATGTGAAATGCGTTTCAAGGAAACACTTCATACCCAACTTTTCATCTCCCGATTCGATCATTTTTTGCATTTATTCAGATGTAGGTATTGGTTCGGCTCGCAGGATGGCCGAGAGATTTGCACACTCGCCTCTGAGCTCTCTTGCCTGAGTTGGAATCTTGACACAGCTATCAGTTATCATCCTGTTTTTTTTTCACAGGGAGGGTGAGGCATCAATGTGTGTGGCAATCCCTTGGATGGATGTTAAAAAGGTGTGTCCCATCTCCCAACATTAATTGGTGGACATTAAAGATCTCATGGTGCCTTTCGTAAAGAGTAAGCGAGCTATCGCCAACACCCTGTACAAATTACAAATTTCTGCTCAAACCTACATGGGGTTCTGCATCTGCGGCACAGCCGCACCCTCAGCCAATGATGCTACTTGTGAGATACCTTGTGCTGCATACAAAAGATGATGAATTTATAATATTTCTGATTTAACTTTGCATTTTGCTCTTAATTTTGTCATCAAAAGGTGCCAATTTCTTGTTAAAATAAAACTCCAAATTGCATTTCCCAAAATCATAAAACTAATCCATATATTCTGCCATCTGAGCCAATAAAACATTTTTTGGGATCATTGGAGGTGGTCTATTAGATGATACTAAAGTAGTTACATTTCACCATACTTAATTGGTAGAAAGTTGTTACATTTGGCCAGACTCGATTAGTAGGAAGTAGTTATATTTGGCCATACTTGATTGGTAAGAAGTAGTTACATCTGGCCATAATCCATTCATAGGAAGTAGTGACATTCGGCCATACTCCATTCATAGGAAGTAGTTACATTTGGCCATACTCGATTGGTAAGAAGTAGTTACATCTGGCCATAATCCATTCATAGGAAGTAGTTACATTCGGCCATACTCCATTCATAGGAAGTAGTTACATTTGGCCATACTCGATTGGTAAGAAGTCGTTAAATCTGGCCATAATACATTCATAGGAAGTAGTTATATTTAGCCATACACCATTCATAGGAAGTAGTTACATTTGGCCATACTCGATTGGTAAGAAGTAGTTACATCTGGCCATAATCCATTCATAGGAAGTAGTTATATTTGGTCATACTCCATTCATAGGAAGTAGTTACATTTGGCCATACTCAATTGGTAAGAAGTAGTTACATCTGGCCATACTCGATTGGTAAGAAGTAGTTACGTCTGGCCATAATCCATTCATAGGAAGTAGTTACATTTGGCCATACTCCATTCATAGGAAGTAGTTACATTTGGCCATACTCCCTTCATAGGAAGTAGTTACATTTAGCCATACTCAATTATTCGGAGGTAGTTACATTTGGCCATACTCGATCAGTCAGAGGTAGTTACATTTGGCCATACTTGATTGATAGGAAGTAGTTAGATTTGGCCATACTTCATTTGTAGGAAGTAGTTACATTTGGCTATACTTGATTCAGAGGAAGTAGTTACATTTGGGTATACTTGATTGGTAGGTAGTAGTTACATTTGTCCATACTCGATTAGTAGGAAGTAGTTAGATTTCGCCATACTTGATTAGTTGGTAGTAGTTACATTTGGCCATACACGACAAGTAGGAAGTAGTTACATTTGGGTATACTCGATTAGTAGGAAGTAGTTACATTTGTCCATACTCTATTAGTCGGAAGTAGTTACATTTGTCCATACTCGATTAGTAGGAAGTAATTACATTTGGCTATACTTGAGTCAGAGGAAGTAGTTACATTTGGCCATACTCAATAAGTAGGAAGTAGTTAAATTTGGCCATACTTGATTGGAAGTATTGAACTCTCAAACCATACTCGATTTAGCTCTCAAACCATGCTCAATTTCACTCTGGTCATACTCAATTTTCTCTCTCTCTCTCTCTTTCTCTTTCTCTTTCTCTTTCTCTTTCTCTTCCTCTTCCTCTTCCTCTTCCTCTTCCTCTTCCTCTTCCTCTTCCTCTTCCTCTTCCTCTTCCTCTTCCTCTTCCTCTTCCTCTTCCTCTTCCTCTTCCTCTTCCTCTTCCTCTTCCTCTTCCTCTTCCTCTTCCTCTTCCTCTTCCTCTTCCTCTTCCTCTTCCTCTTCCTCTTCCTCTTCCTCTTCCTCTTCCTCTTCCTCTTCCTCTTCCTCTTCCTCTTCCTCTTTCTCTCTCGTCCTCCGATCCCCTCCCTTACTCAAATGGCCACACTGCTGACACCGCACGTGAAAAGACTGAGTGCCTAAACTCCGTATTTACATCTAAATCTTGTGTCCGAAACCCATTGCTTTCTGTACCCACCTTACCCAGTAGCACCAAGCTGTCCTTAGACTCTGTGTCCTTTTCTTCTGACAAAGTGGAGAGTTTCCTGTCAAACCTTGACTCAGATTCTGCAACCAGTGCAGACGGCATCAGCCCACGTGTCATAAAAACCTGCTCCTCTGCTCTTTCTCACCTTCTCTCAGTTCGATTCACCCTCTCATTTGCTCAAGGTCATCTGCCATCTGCTTGGAAATCAGCAAACATCACTGCCCTGCACAAAAAAGGTGCAAAAACAGATCCCTGCAACTACAGACCAATCAGCCTTCTCACAATCATCAGCAAGGTTATGTAATCCATCATCACCTCAGACAATAAATCCTTCCTCTTCTCCAATGGCTTGATTTCCAATGAGCAATTAGGTTTCAGAACAGGTCACTCTACCCTGGATATGCGGCTTCTGCTTTCCCAACAATGGGTGGAGGTTCTCATAGCCAGACGTGAAATCAGAGCCATATCCGTGGGCATGTCACATGCTTTTGACACGGTCTGGCACCCTGCTCTGCTCACCAAACTCTCTTCCTATGGTATCCAAGGCCATCTCCACTCATGGCTCGCAAACTTCCTCTCCTGTTGCAGCCAATGTGTGGCCCGAAATGCAGTTCTTTCATCCCCCTCTTCCTGTCCAGGCTGGAGTTCCTCAAGGCAACATTCTGGGCCCTGTTCTTTTTGTGGATTTCATCAATGATCTCTCTGACTCTCTGGAAAATCTTCTTTATCTCTTTGCTAATGACTCCACCCTCTGCCATACCATCTGCCATCCCTCAGACTGGCAAGCAGCAGCTTCTTCATTCTCTGCAGATGTGGATAAAATCACAAACTAGTCCAACACGTGGAACATGTCTTTCAATCCTGACAAATCTCACACTCTCACTATGTCTCTCTGAAATGACCATTTGGATCTCCCCCCTCCCGCCCCCCCCATCTACTTTCTCAACAATTCTCTTGAAGAAGTCCTTTCATTCAAGCTTCTGGGTCTCATTATCTGCCACGATCTTTCCTGGGAAAGTCGCATTTCCAAGGCCTCCAAAGCCAGTTGCCGACTGGGAATCCTCCATCATGCAAAGTCCTTCCTTGGCCCACCTGAGCTCCTGACCACATACAAAGCTTTTGTCCATAGCCTGTTGGAGTACTGCTCTCCCCTCTGGGCTGGTGCTCCTGCCTCTCACCTTTCTGGCTTTACGCAGTGGAAACCAAAGCATTTAGGATCATTGGTCATGTTCAATTGGAAAGAAGTAGTGACATTTAGCCATACTCGAATAGTGGGAAGTAGTTGCATCTGGACATATTCAGTAATTGGAAAATTCCAAAGCTACATCTGGAGATATTTGTGGAATGGAAAGTGTTTACATCTGGACCTATTTGATAAATCTAAAGTGGTTGCATCTGGACATTCAATGAATGGGAAATAGCTGCATCTGGATGAATTCAATGAATGGGAAAGTGGTTACATGCAACAGAAAAGGGATATGTTATATTGTGGTGATGAGTTTTTAACACAGTAACAACATAGATCTCAAAATATATATTTGATAAAATAAAATGGAGTGAATATCAGATCACATGATCATGACAAGTCACACTTGATTTGGACAAATTTGATAAATAATTACCAAGTTAAAAGTATTTGGTGGATGAGGAATCTTGGGATTAGAAGAGGGGTTAGATGAGGTGTTGACTTTACTCAACAGGATTGATTGATTCTGTTCACAAGTTGAACTGGGAACATTTTGAGAGCCATGTTTTGGTAAAACTGCAGAGAGTAGCTTCACAGGAAGGAAAGATCCTTGGAGAAAGGATGGACACAAGTGTAATATATTGTGAACAAGATTCAACGAAGTCTAAATCAATGAGGCAAAATGGTATCCACGTACTACACAAGTTTTATAAACAGATGACGTCTGGTACGAGGTTAAGAAGCTTGATGTGCAGAACCAGTTCATTATTGAAATAATTACCTCTGCCATGGAAGGGATAGAGGTTATTTTTTCACCCCTGTTTTTCTGTCTGCCTGTCTGTCTGTTTGTTTGTGAGCAGGATATCTCAAAAAGTTTTTTTCCCCCTTTTTTACACATTAAGGCTGGTGGAATAGTTAATGGATCAGGGCGCATCATAACAAAAAGAAAAACAGAAAGAGAAGGGGGGAGAGATACAAACCGTAGAGCCAACAGAGAAAATAGAAATGGACAAACAAGGGGTGTGGGTAAGGATGTAGGAGTAGTGGAGAACACAAGGGGTGGGCAAGATGGATACAGAAACAAAACTGGGGGTAGGAGGGAGTTTAGGTAGGTTTCATGGGTGGAGAGTTGTGAGCAGATATTCTGGATATGGGAGTTTCAATAGAAGGGGATTGCTGGTGGACAGCATGCGCCCAGCAGATACCGAGGGGGTTGGAAGGGGGGGGGGCAAAAGTACAGTGAGATAAGAGAGTGCAAGACCAGAAAGGAAGCAGAAGAAGACAGAGAGACCACCGACCTGTTGTCAATGTTTTAGTGATAGGCCCATTAACTCAGATTAATTGTGAGATATTTAAATGATCTTGAAGGCCTTAATTTACATGGTGTCAAGCTGAGCAAGGTGTGAGGCAGGGACGATAGCCCAGAGGGAAGAGCATTACTCCATCAAACAGTGGATGAACACCTTGTCGATGGATAGGAGCACTGGTGTGCCAAGGAAGGACATTGCACAACGGAACATGCCCAGTCAGTGACTGGCTTTGGAGGCCTTCTTTGAAATGTGGCTTTCCCAAGAGAGATTCTGGCTGAGATTGACATGAAAGAGTTTGAATAGCTGGATTTGTTTGAGAGGGTTGTTGAGAAAGTAGATCTAGAGGTTTTGAAGTATGGTCTTTTCGGAGAGAGACAGCGTGTATGTGGGATTTCTCAGCATTGATAGACAAGTTCCAAGTGTTTGACCAGTTTGTGATTTTGTCAAGGTCTGAAGAGAGGAAAGAATCTGCAGCCTGCCCAACTGAAGGATGAGGAATGTCATGGCATAAGCTTGAGTCATCAGCAAAAAAAAACAACGGGGGATTTCCCAGAGAGTTAGAGAGATCATTAATGAAGATTAAGAATGGGATGGGACTGAGAACCTCCAGGTGGAAAAGTGGGTTAGTTGGAATTGAGAGCGGGTTTTATTTTATTTATTTATTTTTACCAATCATGGTAAAAACTCCACTTGAGAGATTGTCAGTGACACAAAATACAACAGAATACTGAGATAGCTATTTATTGACGAGTAATAACAATGAGGATTCATGTAAGAGAACTTCAAATTTTGGTGATTGCGGTGACACAATAGTAAATATGTATTGATCGATGTAAGAATGCCCTTTTGCTTTAATGAGTGGTAGGATGGGGGAGGACATAGAGTTGGGATTTGGAAGGGGGGGGAGAGCAAAGATGAGACAGTTGGGAGGGGGAGGTTGAGAATTTGGGGTGGGATGCAGGGGTTGAGTACTTTCAGTGGAGTGAAAGGGGTTGAGGAGTTGTGGTGAGGGTGAGGAGGGCAGGTTGAGGAGCTGTGGAGTGGGGAGGGGCTGTATGCTTGGAGTGGGGAGGGGAATTAAACCTTTGGGTTGGGAGGGGGAGGTTGAGCACTTGGGGATTTGGAGGGTGAAGGTTGATGACTTGTGGTTTGTGAAGAGGGGGGAGTTGAAGGCTTGATGTCTCATTTTACATTGCGTGGATGTTCCACAGATCCCCACTTGTCATTTGTGATTTTAATTACATTTGTAAATCAATTGCCCAATATTATATTTTATCCTAAGATTGTGAGTTTTGTTTGACAGTGTAATTTTAAATTTTTTTTTTTTGACAAATCAATTTTAATAACGTCGAAAACTGACAAAATAACAAGTAAATAAACACACGTGATCGACCCAACTTTCCATGCATCCTCTGCACTTTGCTCTTCCTTAAAAATAAGTTGTGACAAAAAAAATTCAAAAAATATAAAACGTGAACACCTTTTTGTGAAATGTTCATGCTTCCATAATAGTTGTGTAGGCAGGAACAACATTAATGTTTATCAAGCAATGTTGACGAACATTAGATGCAGCCAAATATGTATATATGTATGTATGTATGTATATATATATATATATATATATATATATATATATATATATATATATATATATATATATATATATATATATATATAATATTTTAATCTGGGTGGATCAGGCATGGCAATGACATCACACAGCTGTTGCTGGATTTAAAGAGGTTGTGTATCCTGCCCTTTTCTGTAAGATCGAGATTTTGTTGGCAGTGGTTGTGCAGATCACACAAATGCTTCAACCATGGTTCTCCAGAGGGCCTGTCATCTGTGCAACACCTGTAAGAGCCATATGTGTGTGCAGGTTAAATAATTGGTCTCTTGGCAGCTGATTCTAAAATTATCACTTTGCTTTGTTAGTTTTTTGAGCTGGAGAAGAACTCCAAATTGCTAAAAACATTGCTATTGATCCTCAGTCGTTTTTTATATTCTACAAGCCATGCACTATTTGAACTCTGTCAAGTTGATTGCCTACTTATGAGGATATTGGTCTTGGTTCACAGAAGTTGTGGATTCAATTACAGCTTGAAGGTGTCAGTATCACGGATTTGAATTTTAAGCTTCTTGAAGCTGAATGAGCAACAAGGGAATTACCATGTCATTGATGTAGTGTTGCTTAAAACACCCAGATCTCTTGTCAATGACCTTTAGGAAGGGGTCAAACTGCCTTCCCTGTCTGGGTTACATGTGGCACAAATTCACACATTATGGTCGACCCATTGTACTGGCAAGTTGGATACCCGACTCTCTCCCCAATCACTCTCATCCACAAGAAATGCTTTTCCTACTTTTGCTTGCTTTGGGATTTGGTGGGACGAGAGAAAAGTTACCGTCAACCAAAGAATAGCCGATTTCCGAGCAGGACCCATTTAGATTTATTTGATACAATTTGTGAGGCTAAATGTTATGTACCTTGCTTCACTTTGATAATACAAGCCATTACTGATTTGATTTGGATAACAGTCAAAATTATCATTTGTGAATGCCTGTTGAGATGTAAGCTAAGTGCTGTCCTATCCCATATTGCTGCCATCTACACAGTCAAGTGTACACACTTGGAAACAAAGTTTAGCTTCCAGCATGATTGCGTCCATGACACCATAATCCTGACTGGTAAAAGTCGCTTTGTTCTTTATGCATCTGGCCATATCCATGCCCAGAAATCTTGTAAGCTCTCTGCAGGTGAGCATTCCAGCGCTAAGCCAAGTAGTTTTCTTCTTCTTGCATATGGCAGCTTATCTGCCAAGTAACTATCATTTTGTTGGGGCACGACTATGAGGCTGATGCTGTGCCCCGATACCAGTACACTGCTTCTCATTTTGCCGACCTCAGAAGGTTGACATGCTGAGTCAACCCCACCTGGTGTTAATTCAGCAGCCAACGGGGCTCAAACTCAGAACCCTAAGATCCCAGCTCGCCAACCTAACCACAAAGCCAGCAACAGGCTTCAGCCAAGTGGTGCCATCATGCCACTTTCAATGTTTGCGCCCATATTGATCCTCGCCCACATTGCAGTAGTCCCGTTATCCAGTCAGTAGCAATTGTGCATTTCATTACACCCCTTTAACACAATAAAATTCCACTAAATAAAACATATTGTGACATCATACACTGTTCAAAATTTGCTATTATTTGGAAAGTTAACAACAAAACTGCGGTTTATAATATCTTATTTTGCAACAATATACTTTTATATTTTATGAGTTGTGGGCAATAATTCAAGCTCAGATCATAAATACCAAATCGTCACATTTAACAGAACTTTCACACTTTATCTTAACTTGCTTGGTTATAACATGCTGGTTTGTCACCACATTCAGCGTTTCACTGAAACTCCCTTGGGCGGTTAAGTAACAACACAGACACAAAGAACAGCCCAACGTACTTTTAAAACATGCAATAATACACTTGATTAAAGTATAATATTATGAACTATGTTTTTTCATAAACTTTACGATAGTATAAGCTATAGTTAGCTCATCATTATCACGGTAAACTGTGTTTCAAAAATAATAGATGAAATCAATAGAACGTTCATTGAAGATATTAAATGTCATGGGATGCAAGGAGAAGCTGACGATTCGGGAATTAAGGCTGAGTCAGAGTAAAAGAAGGGGAAGGGATCGGTGCGAGAGTGGGTAGAGGGTGGGATAATAGGTCAGGTGTGTGCGTGTGAGAGGAAGGTCATTGGACATGCGGGGTGGGAATCACTCAATTTGACACCTCAAGAGAGGGAGGGTCATGGTTCAGGTGTTAAAAGTCACCGACTGAGAGAAAAACGGAAAACCTTTCTTCTCCTTCCCTCTTACTCCTCTTTTCTATTTCTCTCAAATCACTTCTCTTACTTTTTTCTCTCCCCCCCCCCTTTTTTTAAAATTTTAATTTTAATTTTATTTTTCTTCATATTTATTATTGTTATTTTCTTTAGAGTTGTGTATAGTTTGTTTGAAGCCTGATGTTTGGCTTAGTGGTGAAGGTGGCTGGCTTGGGACCTCAGGGTCCTGAGTTTGAGCCCCCTAAACACTGTTGAATTAACACGAGGTGGGGTTGACTCAACCCTTCATCCTTCTGAGGTTAGCGAAATGAGTGCCATTGTACTGGGATAATAACCTTTCGGGGTAACCTGCATCGGAGTGGCGACCTGTCCCGGACTGCACTCCTTGCCAATGAAACTGCCTCGGCAGCCCTATGCGTCTGTACGGTTTTAACATCTTCAATGAACGTGAGAGGAATGGCATGATTACCTCCGCCACTGAAGGTGAAGGAGGTTATGTTTTCACAGCTATCTCTCTGTTTGTCTGTTTGTAACTTGCAAAATCGAAGACTTTTCAAATATACTGATCAGTCGATTTTCTTATTCTGTGTCTGTATATCTGTTTATTGCCTACAGGTCACAATTTTAAACCGATCTTCACGAAGCTTCACCACAGGGTAGAGTTGGTCATAAGGAAGAAGCCTATTGTTTGAGGTCAAAAGGTCAACAGAGGCCAAAGGTCAGCTTAGGTGAGATTTGTAAAATCCTCAATTTTCATCCAATTGACAAGAAATTTGAAGAGGATATATAACTCAGGTCATTGAATTCAACCACCAATTATTTTTGAGGTCAACATCGACCAAAACGTCAACATAGGCCCAAGGCCAACAACTCAGGAAGTATTTCTAAAATCCTCAATTTTCATCTGATTGACAAGAAATTTGAGGAGGATTTGCATATCATTGTCACTGAATTCAACCAGTCAATTATTTTTGAGGTCAACAGAGGCCAAAATGTCAACATTGGCCGAATTTTCAACTTGTCAATTTTCATCCGATTAAAGAGGAGTTACACATTTGTTCATTGATATCAACCGCTCATTTTTGAGGTCAAATTTGTTTTCTGGATTTGCAAGCTTCGTGCTCTGCACGTCGTCTTCTTATTTGTTTATCTGTTTATCACCTACAGGTCACAATTCTTAGCTGATCTTCATGAAACTTTACAAGTTGAAGAGGTAGTCTCAACTGAGAAGCATATTGATTTTGAGGTCAAAGGTCAAAGGTCATCTTGAGGTCAAATTTCTAAAATCGCCATTATTCATCCAATTGACTTGAAATTTGATCAAGATTTGCATATTGCATCACTGGATTAGGAAAGCAACTATTTTGAGATCAAAAGGTCAATTCAAGGTCAAACTTCTAAAATCCTTAATTTTTATCTGAAAAATCGTCAATTTTCATCCGATTGACTTGAGAGTTAAACAGCAATTGCAAAGTGCATTACTGAACTGGGAAACCAACTATGTTTGAGATCAAAAGGTCAAAGGTCAACTCAAGGTTAAGCTTCTAAAATCATCAATATTTAGATGAAAAATCATCAATTTTTATCCAATTGACTTGAAAATTAAACAAGAATTGCATAGTCCATCACTGAATTAGGAAAGCATCTAATTTTGAGGTCAAAGGTTAACTCAAGTTCAAACTTCTAAAATACTTAATTTTTATCTGAAAAATCGTCAATTTTCATCTGATTAACCTGGATATTAAGCAGTAATTGCATAGTGCATCAACGAATTTGGAAACCAACTATTTGAGGTCAAAAGTTCAAAGGTCAACTCAAGGTCAAACTTCTAAAATCATCAATTTCAATCTGAAAAATAATAATTTTCATCCGATTGACCTGAACTTTGATTAAGATTGTCAATTTTCACCCTAATGAAATGGACAATTTGATGTGTCCATGGCAACCTTTGGAGAGGAGGTGGATTTTGCAAATACTGTGCTCTGCTTGATGCCTTTTTCTTGTTTGTTAATTGCCGGAATCCATCGGATTTTATTATTTATTTATTTTTTTGTATACCTTGGTCGAGGCTCGTATGAGAGCTAACACACAACTCACAGCAAGGAGGCATGAGACAAGAGGGGCGGGAGTGGAAGGGACAAAACAGTGGGGAACAGACACATTAGGTGAACTGTGGAAGGGAGAGGGATGGGGATGGGACGGGGAACATGGCGAAGAGAAGATGGACATTTCAGGGACTTTCAGGAAGGAAAGCAGGAGAAATGAAGGAAGTGGGCTTGGGTGGATTATCGGGGGTAGAAAAGATCGAGGATTTGGATGGGGGAAGATAAGAGGTGGTGGTGAACAGCTGTTTTGAAAGCCTGGAGGGAAGAATGGGAAAGAATCGAGTGAGGAAGTTTATTCCAAAGGCGGGAAAAAAGAGGAATGAAAGAGTGAAGATGAGCAGTGATTCGTGATTTTGGTAGTTTTACCAGAAGTGGGTTGTTGGCGGACCTTGAGCGCCCTGTGGAAATGTGGTGGGGACAAATCGCAGAGAGAGCAGGGGGGGCAAGGCTGGAGAGGAGTCGGTAGAAGACAGAAAGACCACCGACCAACCTGCGGTGATTGAGTGAGAGGCCCAAAGACTCAGCTTCATTGCGGGAGATGCCGATGATCTTAAATGCCCTGGTTTCGACAGGGTGAAGCCGAGAAAGGTGGGAGGCAGGAGCACCAGCCCAGAGGGGAGAGCAGTACTCCATCAGGCTACGGACAAAAGCTTTGTAAGTGGTCAGGAGCTCAAGAGGGCCGAGGAAGGACTTAGCACGACGGAGGATTCCCAGTCGGCGATTGGCTTTTGAGGCGAGGTTGGAAATGTGACTTTCCCAGGAAAGGTCATGGCAGATAGTGAGACCTAGAAGCTTGAAAGAAAAGACTTCTTCCAGAGGATTGTTGAGAAAGTGGATGGGGGGGTTTTGTAAACGGTCCTTTCGAAGAGACATAGTGAGAGTGTGAGATTTGTCTGGATTGAAAGACATGTTCCACGTGTTGGACCAGTTTGTGATTTTATCCAGATCTGCAGTGAGCGAAGAAGCTGCTGCTTGCCGGTCTGAGGGATGACAGATGGTACGGCAGAGGGTGGAGTCGTCGGCAAAGAGAAATAGAGGATTTTCCAGAGAGTCCGAGAGATCATTGATGAAAACCAGAAAAAGAACAGGGCCCAGAACGCTACCTTGAGGAACTCCAGCCTGGACAGGAAGAGGGGATGAAAGAACTCCATTTAGGGCCACACGTTGACTGCGACAGGAGAGGAAGTCTGCGAGCCATGAGTGGAGATGGCCTTGAATACCATTGGAAGAGAGTTTGATGAGTAGGGCAGGGTGCCAGACTGTGTCAAAAGCACGTGATATGTCCAGGGATACGGCTCGGATTTCCTGTCTGGCATTGAGGACCTCCATCCATTGATGGGAGAGCAGAAGCAGCATATCCAGGGTAGAGTGACCTGGTCTGAAGCCAAATTGATGATTGGAAATCAAGCCATTGGAGAAGAGGAAGGATTTCATATCTGAGGCGATGATGGATTCCATCACCTTGCTGATGATTGGGAGAAGGCTGATTGGTCTGTAGTTACAGGGATCTGTTTTTGCACCTTTTTTATGCAGGGCAGTGATGTTAGCAGATTTTCAAGCAGATGGCAGATGACCTTGGGCAAATGAGAGGGTGAATAGAACAGAGAGAGGGTGAGCAAGAGCAGAAGAGCAGGCTTTGAGGACACGTGGGCTGATGCCGTCTGGACCGGTTGCAGAATCTGACTCGAGGTTTGAAAGCAACCTCTCCACCTTGTCAGGAGAAAAGGACACAGAGTCCAGGGACAGTTGGGTGCGACTGGGTAAAGTGGGTAGAGATAGTGATGGGTTTAGGACACAAGATTTAGCTGCAAACACCGAGTTTAGACATTCAGCTTTATCACGTGTGGAATCAGCAGTGCGGCCATTTGAGGTAAGGGAGGGGATGGAGGGGGAACATACACCAAAAACAGATTTGATTAAACACCACCAGGATTTTGAGGAGGGAGAGAGGTTTGAGAGTTCAGACTTGAGATGAGAAAGATGTTGTTTTCTGGCTCTCCTGAGGGTAGATACACACTTGTTCCGAGCTTTGTGGAAAGAACTGAGATTGCCCTCAGTTGGGTTTGCTTTCCATGAGGCAAAGGCAAGTTGTTTCAGGACAACTGCCTCGCCACAAGCTTCAGTAAACCAAGGGCGGGAGGAAGGGGAAGACAACTGAACACGAGAGGGGATAAATCTGTGCATGAGGGAGAGCAAGTTTCTTTGAAAGAATTCCCAGGATGAGTTGATGTTTGAGAAAGTAGTGATAGGAGACCAGTCTGTAAGTTTGATGGCTGCTCGGAGACCCTGCCAGTCGGCTTGAGTGAAATACCAGACTCGACGGCGGTGAGGTGGTTCTCTGATAACAGCCAGAGAGATGCCAGGATTTCGGCAATTATGTTGGTCGGTTGTGTGTGTCATTCTGTGTGTCTGTCTGTCTGTCTGTGTGTCTGTCTGTCTGTTTGTCTGTCTGTTTGTTCATGTGTTTGTTTACCCTGTAGCAGCCACACCGTTTCAGCGATCATGACCAAACTGGGTCGAGACGTCGGCCATGGTCCAACTTAGACACTTGTTTTTGGTGAATCTTGGTCAAAGGTCAAGGTCACCAAAAAACCGAAATTCTTATTTTCGCAATAACGTCCGATAAAATGGGCATGCCGACTTCAAACCAAATCCAAAATGTGCATCTTCCAATTCTGCATCCAACCGTATGTCTCATTGGGGTGTCACACCAACACCCTTCTTAGCGGTCAGGGGTCGAATGTCAGGGGGGTCGGGTCAAAACTTTCAAATTGTGATAAAAACGCCATTTCAAGTCCGATTGCCTTCCAAGTTATGATCATGACCAAACTAAGTGCTATAACTCATTAAACAGTAGCACTATCGACTTATAAGAACCAAATTGATTTCCA
>NC_140969.1:78718144-78808144 GCF_056783735.1 Eptatretus burgeri | reverse complement strand
GGATTGAGAAGCACGAGACAACATGTACAGTAAGAAAGAAAGTAGAGGGGGTAAAAGAATGGAGGTGAGCTTTCTCTTAGAAATCGAGAGAGTAAGTCGGAGTGGGATTCTGGAAGAAAATGTGTCATGGGCAGGCTGATTTAAAACAGATGCATGAAAGGGTGGGAGGAGCAAAGCCAGAAATGGGGCAGGAGAAAACAGCGAGAGTCCATCAAAATGCCGGCAGATGGAGAGAAGCAGACCTTGGGGCATGGATCTTCTTGCTGAGATATGTCAATTACATAGATATCCTTGGACTTAAAGGGTGGAATGGGGAGATGTTTGGAAGAGTCGAGGTGGGGCTGGGAGGAAGCATGAGTTGATGATGGACAACACTCGTGAAAGCTCGGTAGAAGGGGCCCAACCTTGTAGAATGTAATGAGTTCTGAGCACCTCAGAATGGACTTACATTTGCAGAAAATAGTGAGGCATTGGCCTATCCTTGAGGTGAGTATGGGATTTCATCTTCCCAAAACGAGGTTATGACAGATTGTGAGGCCAAGGAGTTCCGAGGATTGCACCTCTTCCAAGGGTTGCCCAGAAAAGTAGACTGAGGGGGTTGAACGTTGACCCTTGTGGAGGGACAGTGTGAGAAAGCATGAATTTTCCCTGCATTAAAAGACTTTTTTTCTGAAATACAATGACTTTTTTTTCTGAACAGCATGGATGGATGGATTTTCTGAACTACAACAGCCTGTCTCACAGGGGTGTGGATGGAGTCATTCCCAGTTGATGATACCATCTATGCAGGGAACATTTGTGCGCTGGCCACACTAGGTATGTCGACAATTGCTTGACAACATATAAGTTCAGTTTAGGCAACGATAATATTGGGAAAGTATATAAGTACTGTACATATATTGGGTGAGGGATAATCAGGATAGTACTGTCATTGTGTGATTTACTCACACACCCACAGTGATGCCAAAATAGGCTTTGTCTTTGAAATTAACATCTTTCTTCATGAAAAAACAGTAAAGGTGAAAGAATGAAAGTCAATGGAAGCCAAATTCTTTTGACTTTTTCGATCCTTTTGTGAAAATGCAAGTTTACGAGTGCAATTGATTTGAAGCTTCTCAAGCTGCCGATGCTCCATTTGAATCAGTCCATCATCGGCATTTCCTCCTTTTCCAGGTCCTTATGAGAAAATTAGGAAGACATATGAGAGAGTGAGGACCAATACATTTAGCTGGTCAAACCCCGGTTGGCCATGCATATTTTTTTCTCTTTGAAAGTGTTTCGATTGCATTCAATATCATAAAATGTGTTCCACATAGCCAACAACTTGCAAATGAGATGAGTTCAGCGAATGACAAGAGATTAATCAATTACAATCCAATGACAAATTGAAACCATTGTGCCCTTCACTTATGGAAAGTTTAACGATGTTAAAGTTTCAGACGTTGAAGTATATCTAAGCCAAAGCTGACTGGTTTTAATTCTCCTACACTGAATCATATCGGCTAATAATGTTTTCATTTGAAAAATTAGATTATTGTCTTTGATTATGACATAACAGAAAATATGGAATCTGTAGCATATTTTTTAGGTATAATGTAATAGATTTTTTTATTACAAACAATCGATTTTGGAATGTCAAGATACAATGGTAAAGCCGATATTTTGTCTTGAAAGTATTGCTGATGACGAATGTTGATTTATTACTTTAGTAACCTCTCATCCATGCACTTATTGTGTGTGTGTGTGTGTGTGTGTGTGTGTGTGTGTGTGTGTGTGTGTGTGTGTGTGTGTGTGTGTGTGTGTGTGTGTGTGTGTGTTTGTGTTAGTATTTTGAATGAGGTTTACACTCACCAATGGATATTTTCTAAAGGTTTACACCAAAATAAATAAATTAATGACCAAAGAAAAAAAAATAACCTCCTTTGTTTTTCTCCCACGAAAAGGTTCAACTATTTCCTCCTAAATATATACTGTATATCGATTGTTCAAGCTGCCAAAGGCGTTGGGACATTATCTCATATTTCCTGCAAGCCTCGTATTATACGCAGTTTGCCCCCTTCAGCATTGGTGGCACAAGCCTGTTTGAAAAACCTAACTGCTTTCAATGCCTGGAGGTCAAGATACAACATTAATATTTGTCGACAACTGCAAAGAAGACTTGACACAACTTTTATACAGGATGGGGTATTTATATCTGACAGTTTTATTATCGTTATAACTTTTTTGTTTCTAAACCAAATAAAATAAAATTTCTACACAACATAGGCACATACCTTAAGTTTTATAATTATATTTTGATTCTTTATTGATTAAAAATTACATCAGACAAATGGGTCCTTTTGTATTCGTGCATTCACAACAGCGGATCATCGTATTGTTCATTACCGCAAGCAATGTCTCTTGATCAATAGAGCGGAGGGTTGCAGTGATGTTTGCCTTCAATTCATCGATCGATGTTGGATGTTCCTTATGAACTTTTCCCTCAGAAATCCCTATAGGAAGAAATGTGGTGGAGTTAAACCTGCTAAATCAAAGTGTGCCTCATCTGTCATGATGACCTTGTTTGTGAAATTGGTATACTCATTGCATTTACCAAAAAAAGAAAATCCCCCAAAAAATCCTCATTGCATTTAAAGTGCACCATCATTATAAACTTTCAAGTATTATTTGTAAAACAAAGAAAATAATAATTAGTTATGCCAAGACTGCTTCCAGCTTGAAAGATTGCAAATGTGTCAGATCTAAATTCCCCACGCTGTACTTGTACACTACATGTAATAGCTCATTGTTTTAACACAATAGGCTTTCACAAAGACAATGCCAGTGATGACCATAGTCATTGAATTTATGAGCTACATAAACACACTACCTTCAAAAGAGCACTTTGCAGGCAGGAAGCTGCAGCAATATTGAGGAAACATTGACTGTAGTTATGCATGCCATTTCACCAGTGGTTGGTTGGTTTACCATGTGGTTTTTGGTAGTTTTGAAGCTCAATATGAACTATAAAATCCAGCAAGATCTTTTTTTGTCAGCGATTTAAAACCATCTCACTTTCCTTTCCTCCTGAAAGAGAGCTTGGATATAAATTGCACTTGCCATTCGTTGATCTTCAACGAACGTTACTTTATCCACACAAGCCTTACCAGAGCAACAATTGCAATTTCAGAAGCATTAAAATGATAAGAAAGCAACTAGTCATTGCTCATCTCTCGCTTCTTCTATTTCACTTTGAAAATATGCTTACTGGGATAATATTTGCACATTATCATTTTTTTTCGAGTCATTGATTTGGCTTGATTTACGATTACAAATATTAAAATACTATGCAAAAATGTGCTTTCCTACTTGAGGTCAAACTGCTCAGTTAATCATGGTGTTTCCATCTGACAAGATGGTGCAGTGGTCGGGCACCTACCTCAAAGCTATCTCGCTCTCTTCAATTCATGATATGACAATAAACTGTCAGACTGGTGATTCACAGTCAGGGAGTTAGCACAGCAATGAGTTTTCCATCGATCAAGTAGATGTTAACCTGGGATCCATCTGGTCACATTGGATGGTGGGCGTTAAAGATCCCACAGTTTCTTTTGAGGAAGATCTTCCAAAATCTTGAAACGAGGTTTTGTAAGACGAGGAACTCCAGAGACAAGAACAAGGTGTTGATAACACTGAAGTAGGTCGTGGATTTACGATTACAAAAATAATCTTTTTAGATATACACATCTTCAAATCAGATCCTCTTCAAGCTTCTTCGTATATTGATTTACCAAAAGAGATAAAACTTAGGAAAGCGGTTGTTAATATTGAAAACAAAGATAATACATATTTTCTATGGTCTGTTCTTGCTCACTTACATCCTCCACAATGGAAACCTGAAAGGGTTGAACATTACAAGAAATATGAGACTATATTAAATGTTAAAGATTTAAAGTTTCCAATGTCATTGAGAGATATTCCTAAATTTGAGAAATGAATAATCTATCTGTTAATGTACATGGATTAATGGATACAAACAAAGTTCAGACTTAAAAATTTCAAACAACTATAAAAATGATCAAACACACATTGACCTTCTCTACTTTACTTCAAAGAAAAAATCACATTATGCTTTCATCAAAAATTTATCAAGATTAACCAAATCACAACTATACAAGAGAAAATGCAAAAGGTATCCTTGTAAGAAATGTCTCAACTCCTTTCATACAAAAGAACGATTAAATCAACATTCAAAATATTGTAGTAATCAGAAATCAACCGAAATCAATTTACCAAAAGCAGGTTCAAACATATCATTCCAAGATTTTAACAAATCTATAAAACATCCATTTGTGATATCTGCTGATTTGGAAAGTATCCTTGAAAAGATAGATACTGTTTCTCCAAATCCAAATAAATCGTACACAAATAAATATCAAAAACATACTCCTTGTGGTTTCTGTTATTATATCAAATCATCTGTTGGTGATGAATACAAGAAGTGAGAACTTTATAGAGGTGAAAATGCCACAGAAGAGTTTGTAAGACGATTGGAAAAAGACTGTATAAGACTAAGAGAAATAATAGTAAAAACCTATCAACCAATGTCATTAACAAAGGGAGAGAAAAGGAATTTAGAAAGAACAGTATCTGTCATATTTGTGAGGAGAAAATTGAGGGAGAGGTCAAAGTTAGGGATCATTGTCATCTTACTGGAAAATATAGAGGTCCAGCTCATTCCCGTTGGAATCCTAATTACAAGCCTCCAAATTTTATTCCTTTCTTTCTTCACAAAAACGCTCACTATAACACACATCTATTTATAAATGAACCTTCAAAGACATCTGGAGAAGTTTCTGCCATTCCTAACACATATCAAAAATACATCTCATTCACAAGAACAATTCATATATCCCCCATAACCCATATCAGATTTCTTGACACATACAAGTTTATGGCAAGTCCATTATCTAACTTAGCAACAAATATTAAAAACTTACCGAATCTTAAATCACATTTCTCAAATCAAGAAGAGATTTATCTTTTTTCACAAAAGGGAATATGTCCGTATGACAACATGGATTCATTTGAGAAGTTTAAAGAAACACAACTTCCTTCAAGGAAATGTTTCTATGGAAAGTTAAATAAAACTCATATTTTCGATAGAGATTATACACAAGCTAAAAAGGTTTGGAAGGAGTTTGATATAAAGAATCTTGGAGAATATCATGATTTGTATCTTAAAACTGATGTATTGATATTGGCTGATGTGTTTACAACTTTTAGAATAGTCTGTCATAATAAAAATTCTTATGGATTCGACCCCGCTCACTATTACATGGCCCCAGGTTTGGCTTGGAGTGCTATGTTAAAAATGACAAAACAGAGTTTGGAATTAATCAATGATAAAGATATGCTTTTAATGATAGAGAAGGCTAAAAGAGGAGGAATATCTCAAGTATGTTCCAAGAGATATGCTAAAGCAAATCACAAATATCTTCCTGATTATAATAAGACTGAGGACAACTCTTACCTGATGTATTATGATGCTAACAATTTGTATGGGTGGGCTATGTCTCAAACTTTGCCTCATGGAAAGCTTAAATGGGTTAAAGAAAAACATTAGGAAAAAGTTTTACAAGACATTGTTGTTTCCCCTCAAAAATAATTGGATGAAGCTGAAGTTGGATATTATTTTGAGGTTGATTTAAAATATCCAGAAGAACTTCATCACAAATATAAAGACCTACCTTATGCCCCTGATAAAGAAAGTCCAAGAAAATAATAGTTAAGTGATAACACTCATTTAATATAAAAGATAAATCTCCAGAAAAACTACTTCCTACATTAAATGATAAAGCAAGTTATGTTTTGCATCAAAGGAACTTGAGACAATATTTATCTGCTGGGTTGAGAGTGTGGAAAATTCATTCATTCGATTTTGAAATTTAAACAGTCATTGGTTAAAGAAGTATATTGATTTTAATACAAAAAGGAGAACAGAAACAAAAACAGCTTTTGAGAAGGACTTTTATAAATTAATGAATAATGCTGTATTTGGAAAGACTATGGAAAATGTTAGGAATCGAAAAACATAAGACTTGCTATATCTTGGAAACAGGCTTCAAAGTTAATTAATAGACCAAGTTTTGAGCGAGCGGAGATGTTTTCAGAGAACTTTTGTGCTATTCATTTGAAAAATGAGAGTATTGAAATGGATAAACCTATTTATATAGGAACATTAATTCTTGACTTGTCAAAGTCGTTAATGTATGACTAGTACTATAATAATTTAACATCAAAGTATAAGGATAATGTGTCATTGTTATATATGGATACAGAGTTTTATATTTGGAATTAAGACAAGTGATGTATATGAGGATATGATTGATAATATTGATATATTTATGATACAAGTAATTATAGGTCAGGTGATGTGTTGTTTTCATCAAAGAATAAAAAGGTTATTGGTAAGTTTAAAGATGAATTGGGTTTGAAGGTCATGAGTGAATTTATAGGATTGAGATCAAAGTCTTATGCGTTTACGTATATTGATAACAATGACATTGAAAGGTGTGATAAGAAGCTCAAGGGAATAAAGAAAAATATAATCAAGGAAACAATAAACTTTAAGCATTATTACAACTGTTTAATCTTAAAGAGGGAAGAGTATAGAAAAATGAATACAATAAGAAGTTATAAACATCAATTATATACAGAAGAGATAAATAAGAAAGCATGATGAGCTTTTGATGATAAAATATATATTTTAGAGAATGGAATCCATAGTCTCCCTTATGGTTATAAGTATAAGTGTTAAGATATTGGGTTGGGAATTTTAACAGGCTACCGTCTTTTTACTGATTTATAAATAAAAGAACCAAGCAATAACCAAACCAAAGAGTGGAGATGTAATCAGCCTTGGTATTTAAATGGGAAACATAAAGAATGTGAGAAATATCAAAAAAAGTCTTATTGAAGAAATAACCAGGGTAAAAGTCGATAAAACAAATAAGCAGATAAATTTAATTTCAAATAAGTTGGAGGATGAAAAGAAAAAAATAATATCCTTGAATGGACTGAAAACTTTGATGGTTATCAATTGAACAATGGAAAAACAATTTACTACAATCTCAAAATGATATGTGGCTCAGGAGGTGGTCAAAGAAGAACATTAAGAGAAGTTTATCATTTCATTTCTGCTCAACAAAGACACTTAAACCAAGAACCAAGTTCCAAGTTATTCTTTGTGAATATACTCAATGGTGATGAATGTAATCGGAAAATTAAGTTATTCCCCAAAGTAGAACATGGACAAATATTCATTGGTTTGCTCTTTGAGTTGAATGAAAATATGAAAAGGAAGAAGTGCTTTTATCAGTAAGTCTCAATTTTACATTTGCTTGTATGGGAAGGAAGGGGATCGGTGGGGAGAAAATCAGACTCCTATTTTGGACTTTTGGGGCTTGAGTCAGAAAGTTTTTCCCTTTTTCCCCAGTCATTTGAATGGAAGTCCCAGAACCACATTAATCATCTACTCATGTAGAACATGTCTTTCAATCCAGACAAATCTCACGCTCTCATTATGTCTCTTCGAAAGGACGGTTTGTAAAATCCCCCCATCTACATTCTCAACAATCCTCTGGAAGAAGTCCTTTCATTCAAGCCTCTGGGTCTCACTATCTGCCATGATCTTTCCTGAGAAAGCCACATTTCCATCCTGGTATCCAAAACCAGTCGCCGACTCGGAATCCTCCGTCGTGCAATGCCTTTCCTTGCCCACCTGAGCTCTTGAACACGTGCAAAGCTTTCCTATGCAGCCTGATGGAGTACTACTCTCCCCTCTGGGTTGGTGCTCCTGCCTCTCACCTTTAACGCCTTCACGCTATGGAAAACAAGGCATTTAGGATCATTGGTATCTTACGCGGTGAGTCTGAGTCTTTGGGCCTCTCACTCTTTCACCACAGGTAGGTTGGTAGTCTCTTTGTCTTCTACCATCTCCTCTGCAGTCTCACCACCCCCCCCCCTGCTCTGGCTGCTATATGTCTCACCTCACCCCCACCATATTTCCGCATTGCGCTCAAGGTCCACCAACAACCCCCTTCTGGTAAAACTACCAAACTCACGAATCACTGCTCACCTTCACTCTCTCATTCCTCTTTTTTTCCCCGCCTTTGGAATAAACTCCCACACTCTCTTCAATCCCACTCTTCCCTCCAGGTCTTCAAAACAGCTGTTCACCACCACCCCTTATCTTCCCCCATAAAAAAACCACGATATTTTCTACCCCCGTTAATCCAATCCAAATCTACCACCTTCAAATTCCCTGCCTTCCTTCCCAAAGGTTCCCTTTCGTGTAAGGTCCTGAAAGTCCCTATGGTGTGCACTTTGTGTACCTCGTGTTCCCAAACCCATCCCTTTCCCTTCCACAGATCTCCTAATGTCTTTGTTCCCCACTGTTTTCAACTTCCCTCTCCCACCCCTCTTGTCTCCTGCCCCCCCCCTGTTGTGCGTTGTGTTTTTTGGGGGGTTTTTGTATACCTTCTCGAGGCTCGAATGAGAGCTAACACATAAGGCACAGTAAGAGGGGCATGAGACAAGAGGGACGTGGGAACGACAAAACAGTGGAGAACAGAGACATTCAGAGATCTGTGGAAGTGAGAGGGATGGGGGCAGGGGACATGGCATATACAAGATGGACACTACAGGACTTTCAGGAAGGAAAGCAGGCAATTTTAATGATGTGGGTTTGGGGTGGATTAACTGGGGTAGAAATGATTGATGATTTGGATGGGCGACGATAAGAGGTGGAGGTGAACAGCTGTTTTGAAGGCCTGGAGGGAAGAATGGGATTGAACAAAGTGAGCGAATATATTTCAATGGCAGGAAAAATGAGGTATGAAAGAGTGAAGGTGATCAGTGATCAGTGATTCGTGATTTTGGTAGTTTTACCAGAACGGAGTAGTTGGCAGACTTTGAGCGCCCTGCGGAAATATGGTGGGGACAAATCACAGACAGAGCAGGAGGGGAGGAGGGGATGGGGGGGACCGGAGAAGAGACAGTGGAAGACAGAAAGACCACCGACCTGCACGTGGTGAGAGAGTGAGAAGCCCAAAGACTCAGCCTCATCATGGGAGATACAAATGATCTGAAATGCCTTGGTTTTCACTGCGTGAAGCCGAGAAAGGTGAGAGGCAGGAGCACCAGCCCAAAGGGGAGAGCAGTACTCCATCAGGCTGCAGAAGAAAGCTTTGTGGTCAGGAGCTCAGGTGGGCCAAGATAAAAACCTGCTCAGCTGCTCTTGCACTTCCTCTTTCTGCATGTTTCACCCTATCTCTTGCCCTCAGTCTTCTTCCATCTGCTTGGCAGTCAGCCAACATCACCACTTTACATAAATGAGGTGAAAAAGTGATCCCCTTAACTGCAAACCAAATATCTTGCTTCCAATGAACAACAAGGTTATGAAATCCATAATTGCAGTTGATGTGAAATCAGTGATTGCAGTTGATATTAAATCCTTCCATTTCTTCAATGGCATCATCTCAGGTGATAAATTTGGATTCCGACCAGGTCAGTCTACACTGGACATGCTGCTTCTACAATTCCAACAATGGATGAAGGCCCTCAATGTCAAAACATGAGATCAGGACCTAAACATACAGTGGCCTGTAAAAGTATCCACCCCCTTCCAATAATGCCACATTGAGATGAATTACAAATTTTAGAGAAACGATTTTCCCAAATGAATTTTTTATTCATAACTGGAAAGATCAAACCAAACACTGTTGCAGTTGAAGGGGTTTATATGTCAGGAATTCCTGTAAAAAAGTGTACAAATCAAAATTCACTGGTTGTAAAAGTATTCGGCCCCTTATGTCAGTACTTGGTGGAAGCACCTTTTGCAGCAATGATTGTTACGAGTCGTTTTGGGTAGGTCTCTACCGGCTTTGCACAGCGAGATGGTGAAATTTTTGCCCATTCTTCACATGAAAATTGCTCTAGTTCTGCTAAGCTTGATGGGGATCGTCGATATACTGCAATCTTCAAGTCTCATCCACCCCCTTCCAATAAGGATGGAGGCGAGATTGTGGAGGCTGGATTATTATGGAGGCTTCCAGCTGGAGGCTGGATGAATCCAATATGGATTTGACAATGGATGGAGGCCCTCAATGTCAAAACATGAGATCAGGACCTCAACATACAGTATCCTGTAAAAGTATCCACCCCTTCCAATATTTCCACATTGAGATGAATTACAAATTATGTAGAAACGATTTTTCCAAATGAACTTTTTTATTCATAATTGGAAAGTTCAAACTAAACACTTATAGTTGAAGCAGTTTACATGTCAGGAATTCCTGTTAAAAAAAAAAAAAAAAACGTGTGCAAATCAAAACTCAATTGTAAAAGTATTCGCTCCCTTCAGTCATGACTTGGTGGAAGCACCTTTTCAGCAATTATTGCTATGAGTCGTTTTGGGTAGGTATCTACCAGCTTTACACAGTGAGATGGTAAAATGTTTGCCCATTCTTCACGTGAAAATTGCTCTAGTTCTGCCAAGTTTGTTGGGGATCGTTGATGGACTGCAATCTTCAAGTCTCATAAATGTTCAATTGGGTTCAAGTCAGGACTTTGACTGGGCCACTCAAGAACATTTATTTTCTTCTTATTCAGCCACTCCAGTGTGGCTTTAGCTTTGTGCTTCGGATCATTGTCCTGCTGAAATGTGAATCACCTACCCAGTTTCAGATTCATTGCTGTCTCAAGCAGATTTTCATTAAGGATTCTCCTGTACTTTGCACCGTCCATTGTCCCTTCGATCCTAACAAGCTTGCCACTCCCTGCTGATGAAAAGTAGCCCCATAATATGGTGCTGCCACCACCAAGCTTGGCAGTGGAGATGATGTTGACTGCATATTGTGCAGTGTTTGGCTTGTGCCAGATGGAATGCATTGAATTTACCCGAAAAGTTACATTTTTGTCTCATCCACATGTCTGCAGTATCATTAAGATGCTTTCTTGTAAACTCCTGCAAGCTTTTAGATGTCTTTTTCAGTAATGGCTTCTCTCTTGCCACCTGTCCATGGAGGCCAGAGCATTGTGAAGGGAATGGGATATTGTTGATTGATGAACACTGATCCCATCTCAGACAAAGAGCCTTGCAGATGTTTTAAAGTCATTGTTGGATATACAATTTCCTGCTTGCCCAGCTGCTGAGTCTGGATGAGCGACCTGATCTGGGTGGAGTCTTGGTGGAATGATACGTCTTCCACTTCTTTATGCTTTTCATCATATTCAAAGGGATAATGAGTGACTTTGGAATCTTCATATAACCCTCTCCTGAATGGTGCTTCTCCAACACTTCATGTCTGACTTCTTTGGAAAGCTCCTTGGTCTTCATGTTCGTCTTGTTGGTTGACCAAGTGAGTTGTACCTTTAAACTCCTTTGATAAGTGGGGGAGCTTGATTTTAATTTAAACCACTGATTACATGCAGGTTACACCTCTACACTTATTTTATAACCTTTCAAACAAATATTTGCTCCTGAAGTGAATTAGGGTTAATTTGGCAAAGGGTTTAAATTCTTATGACCTAATGAGAATCATCTGCTTTTCTCTGTTAATCTAACTTATTAACATTGATCTGAATTTTTTTAGCTTTATCACATTGGAGTAGTTTGTGAAGACTCGATATTAAGTTTGATTTGAAATCATCATGAAATAAGCTCAGGTGCCATCAAAGTGTGAACATTTTGGAGGAGGGTGAATACTTTTGCAGGCTGCTGTCGCTTGAGCTTTCAATACAGTCGGCATCACACCTTGCTCTGCAAACTCTTTGCCTCTGACATCCAAGGCCAACTCCATCCATGGCTGCTGACTTCCTCTACTCTCATAGCCAACGTGTGGCTCTCAAAATAATCCTTTCATCTACTCTCCCTGTTACGGCTGAAGTGCCTCGAGACTGTGTTCTTGGCCCAATCCTATTCATAATCTTCAATTTTTCCTTCTGAAGAATTTGCTTTTGGATCCATCCTGTCCATTCCGTGCATCTTCCCCTATGTCCCACTCCTCCCTCCATCCCTTTTTGTCCAAGACTCCCTCTATTTGGTCCCTCTACCTTGATGTTGGTGTTTCCCACTTCTTTCGCTATTCCTTTTGTTCTATTGAGTCATTGTCTATGCTGTGTTCTAGCTCTTCCATGAGCCTGGACTTTGAATACAAAATACCATTGGCTTCATTCCAAGCCCAGCTCGACTTATTTAAACTGGTTCCGCATCTTGATTGGCTCTCCATCTTTTCTTTTTTATAGATAGCCCATTATATAGATAGCCCAATTTAGGCCAGTCATTATCTTTGGTGCAGTTCTCTTTGCAAATGAGTCAATGGAGTCTCTCATGATCATAAATAGTTGTACTTTCGCAATCTCTAACCCCTTCCTAAGTGACCTCAACAGGAACATCAACTTGGTCGATTGGCCATCGAAACTGATGGATCTCTTTTGCCTCTGCTGTGTCTGACAGGGCCTCTATATACCATCGACCCAGATTTTTGATCAGGACATCTGACATTGTCAGTATTTGCTCACTACCTGTCATAAAATGCACTCTCTCATCAAGCTTCCATTTCCTCAGGACCAGACTCCTTGACTTATTGTGTTTGACCTTCATTCTGCTCCATTGGATCAGCAGCTTGAGCCACATTAACACATTCTCTGCCTACTCTATGCTTGGACTGAGCAAAGTGAAATCATCCGTCAATACTCACAACAGTGAGAGCTCCAGATCTGGCTCAATCTTCACGCTTCTTCCTTCAGCACTTGTGGCTCTGGCAATTAATTCCATAGCAATCACCCAAAAGAATGGAGAGATGGTACTGTCCATCTGTATACCTCCCTCTAAAGGATGAAACGTGGTTGTGTACTCAACTGTCGAGAATCTGATCTGGAATCCCTCAATATACTTCCTCAGATAGTCACACAACTTCGTTGATAAGCCAAAGAGCTCAAAAGCAAACCAGATCATGGCATGATAAACAGAGCCATCTGCATTGGTGAGATCCAGCCAGATCACTGCTCGATCCTCCTTCCTCTCTTTACTCATCTGGATGGTATGCTATATGTACTAGAAAGCAACAGCTGTTTGTGTCATCACTCTTTCAACCATGCTGATGGTGTGAGTCAACTCATTTGGTATTAAATGTCACTGAGCCATTCGTAAACTGACTTAGACCATGTGAGTGGCCAATATATAAATGGAATTGACATGGTCATGTGCAGGCAAATTCACATGATTTGCATGTGAATTTCCAGGACCTAGCATTTCAAGTGATAATAATTGTAACTTTACACATTGTGGGTCCAATTTCATGATTGGGTTACTTTCCTCAATATGCATGATGTTTTTATGCACATGACTAAGAAAGTTATGAACTGTAAATCCACAGTTTAAAAGTTGTTGCTTAATTTCCTTGGGATAAATATGAATATGCTTTCATTATCGGCACAAATGGGATGCATATTTAGGATGACTCGGTGTGCACCTTTGATCATGAAGAACGCTGCTGAGAATCATAGTGGGAAAGGGCATGATTAAACCAAACAATGAAGACACACCAAAAATATATCATCCCGGCAGGGGGAAAGGGGAGGTTGGTGGGACTCAACACATCATGACTCAAACTCAGGCTCACACATGATATCTTGTTGATGTTGTAATCTTTTTTTTTAAACAAATAAGCAATGACAGACGTCAGTGGCATACAATGTGGTAATTATGAAACAGATTGTGGGCTTATTGAAGACCTTAGAAAAACCGTTATTTTCAATTTGTCTATTGTTTTGTAAAAATATGATTTCAATAAAAACAAAAGAAATGGCTAATTGAATTGCCCTTGGCCGTGAAGCCACAGTCATCCTGCAGCTACTTGCTAAAACATTGTAAATTATATTATTAGACTCAGGATGATGTGGATGCTTTGAGAGACTGGAGGCCGACAACCCATTTATGAGTTTCGGGTGCAAAATCTTCGAAGAATTTTGGGGTTGAGATTGCATTTTACAGTGCTTTTGCATTTTACATTTTACATTTTACAGCATTTTACTCTCTGAGTAGAGATGATCATACATACAACGAGTAGAATTATGCTTTTTCACAGAGCCATTTTAATTTAAGCATGTAAAAGACAAATGAAAATGGAAATATACTTTTTTGTAATCCCACACTGCACACCAAAACGACGTATGTTTCAGATATAAACATTCAGATTGACACAAATACCCATCGAACGATGTGCAAGCATCTTGCTTTAATGCCGATATATTTATAAAATTACCTGGATAGATGAGTGATACCATAGGATTTATGTATAGCCAAGTTGGGATCTCAGAATTTATTTTGTCAGTATATCGATGGAATATTAAGTATGCAGCAATATTATAAAGACAAAAGAAAGGGGGAGAGGTCGTCAACGCATGATAATGTTTACGGGATAGTGACATGTTAGTTCAGATTTCAAAACGCAAACATTTAAAGCAGGTATTCATTCATTTATTTCTTGTTTTTATGCCGTTGAACAGTTCGATTTCATATGAAAGAATATTCATATGAACAGTTCGATTTGTTTAGGTGTCCTTTGGATCCTATAAAGAAACCCATGAAATGAGCGACCAACTCTTATTTCTGACCAGTTACTTCAACGCACGGCTGTATTGATAACCACTTGAAAGGAATGAACATTTGTTAAATGCCACCACAACCATTAAATCTGGTGAATGTTACAACCAGTGACTGCAATATTTGGTCACTCTCATAGGATTGGGAATGTTCAAGCAAATAAGTCACGTCATTTTTTGGCCAACTTCTTTGTTTGACCGGCATGGTTTATAATAGCTTTTCAAATTTCTCATGCCAATTTGATGGCTTTCTACAGCCAACTACCTAGAAAGAATTAACTAGGCCTGCACACTCCCCTGCCCCCCTTCCACTCACAAACCCCAAGTCATCATCTATACACATGTGGAATACAGTTTGTTTATATACCCTGTATTCAACCCTGAAAACTCGGGCGAAAAACTAAAGTACGGAAAACAACCTGCCCTTTTTTTGCAGATGTCTTGCATAAGGACGAAAGTTTTCTTTGAGCGATGTATTGGAAACTACATTCTCAATCGCTCTGAACAAAACATGCATGACCTCATTTCCTCTGCCTGGGTTGTAATCAAAACATATCCTTCCTTCCTCAAAACATACCTTTATTTAATGATGGAAGACACATTGCTCAGTCTTCAAATTTATTTATTTATTTGTCTGCAGTCAGTGGCTGTTTGGTTACATCATTTTGTGGGGTTATATATATATATATATATATATAATATATATATATATATATATATATATATATATATATATATATATATATATATATATATATATATATATATATATATATATATATACACACACTGAGTCAGGTCAGCAATGCAACCAATGGGTGGGAAGAGAGAAACAGACTGAGAAATCCGGCTACTTTATATAGAACTAGAATATAAGACCCATCTTTTCACTGTTCCACTGATGCAGTGGCCCAATTACCAGTAAGCTGGTACTCATTTTGCCATCCTCAGAAGGATGACAGGATGAGTCAACCCACCTGGCATTAATTCAAAAGAACAAGGGTGGCTTGAACTCAAGACATTGATCGTAAGTCAGCCCCCTTAACCATTAAGCCAACTCCAGGAATAGTCTTCAAATATACACTGAAGCCATGAAGCCTAAGGCCTGAGGCTTTATAAGTGGTAACCAAAATGGTGGACATGTAATTAGATTTTTTGAGTTGCAACTGTGAACGGAGTCAGGTCAGCGATGCAACCAATGGGTGGGAAGAGAGAAACAGACTGAGAAATCCGGATACTTTATATAGAACTAGAATATAAGTCCCATCTTTTCACTGACGGAAATACCCATCTTTGCTGCGATAGCTAATCAATAGGGAAAGAAGAAAAAGGATTCCTGGGAGTGCAGGGATAACCAGCGTCGCAAGCTGGCATTTGCAGTTTCACCACGTGTACCCATAAAAACATAATTTTTTTTTCCTCACAAACCTTTCTGGGAGTTCCCTGAATCCACCATAGTCTGCTATGTTGAAATTCTTTAATCCGTTCTGAAGTTATAACATGACAAACAAACAGACAGGCAAAAAAAAAAAATGTATATATATGTATATGTGTATATGTATATATATATATATATATATATATATATATATATATATATATATATATATATATATATATATATATATATATATATATATATATATATATATATATATATATATATATATATATATGTCGGTGATTTGGAGGGGGAGGAAGGTAAAAACAAATTCCACTCATTCTGAATGTATAGACAATAGATGGTAAGCTGTGAAGGCAGCCATGATAGCAGGAATCAGATGGTGCCAAGTTTTTAACCAACAACTTCTGCTGATAGATACAATATATCGATCATCAAAAAGTGTTCATCAATCAAATAAAAAAAATAATAAAGTGAAATAAAAATTCATTTAAGAGATTATGTTTGGTCTACTGCATCATCTGCAATCCCAAGTGCTTTTTGCTTTGACAAGAGAGATTTCTCTAATCGCCAAAGGGAGTTGAGACATCCTCTGGCAATTTTCAAACACTCAAGAAATATCTCGAACAGCGCGACACCACCATTGCTCCCACCAACAACTGCATTCTATTAACCTATTCAGGCACAATTCTTCCCTCGTAATATCACTCTTCCTTCTATATTTGTTCCCTTTTATATCATTGTTGATAAAATATTCCTTTTTAATTCCCTACACGTTCGAAGAATGGAAGATTGCAACATATAAAAATGCCCGCACAAGGAGTGTCAAAGCAACCTTTCGGTGATCCAATGCACGCAACCGTCATCCCAGTCACTGTGGTGGTCGCCTCCCAAATCAGATCCTTTAGTGCAGTTCATTTTTGCAAATCGAGTTCCACCACCTCCGATTGAGTATCTACACTAGATACGTAGTGATATGAATGACCCTGTTGAATACCACATTCGGGAGATGCGGCATGTGATGGTTATAGCTAGCCATCACTTGGAAAAAGAAAAAAGAAAGGAATAGCCCATTGTTGTAAGTGATGAAAGTCGCCTGCAATGGTTGCAAGTGATTCATGATCGCCACAGTGTATCATATGCCTTGTAGCACAATGCAAGTCATATCCTCTGCATTTGAATTCTGACACCGATAACTGAGGGCATTGTAAGATATTGAAATTATCCTTGCATCCTTTATGGAATGAACAAAACAGAACATGTACATGGAGTGCTTATTGATATATGTTCACCCTTTTGCTTATATTTCCCAGGATGAAGCTCTGCAGTTCATGCATGAGGGGTGGAGGGGGATGGGAGGGCATTGAAGGCAGTCACCAACCCGTTTAGGGTGCACTGAGCCACACATATCATGAAGAAGCAATGCTCGGCTAGCTGTTGAACTCTGTCGTATTACCTTGCAAGGGAATTCAAATGTGAGTCATCTCTGATGCCTCCCGAATCACGCGAATATGATGCGCTCGTCGGGTGGATGCTGCTTGCTTGCTTATCTCCCGTTGCTCCTCATTACAGCCTCGTGCTCCGGGACCGAGCGGAGAAACGCGAGCTGTGTCGGTCACTCAGTACTAGGAGAGCTCCAGATGGGATGGATGGCCATACATAGTGAGAACTGCAAGATCCCAATGAAGTGTTGTGCACGTTTGGCACAGAGGATGAGGGCACCTTTGTTTTTCAGGTTTTTATGCCTCCGCTGACGAAGTCGGCGGAGGCATTATGTTTTTGGGTTATCCGTCCATACGTACGTTCGTTCTAATTTTCTCTGTTTTCACTGCAACCGCTTATCTTATTGACACGAAATTTTCACCGGTGGTGTGACTACTCATGTAGAAAGTTTTAATGATAATGATAATGTCATTGGTCACGTGGTGTGGCAGCCATGTTATTAAAACGGGAAAAATCTGGACCTCTGTATCACCGAAACTGCTCCATGGGAAAAAGAGTAAACTTGGCACATGGTGATGATGTCATAGGTGGCTTTGCTATGACGTCATAATTGTGAACGTCAAATGTTTTATGGGATCAATATGAATTTTTTTTAGGGTCATCTCAGGCTAAATTGTATGGGGGAAAAAATTGATGACGTCATCAGCCACGTGGTTCGGCAGCCATATTTTTTTAACATGAAAAACTTGGAAAATTTTCTCCAAAACACTTTGACAGATTGAGGGGAAATTTTACCTGCATGTTTCCCAATCCTTGGGGATACCAGGGTGTTTACGAATAATTAATCAGTCACATGGTCTGGCAGCCATATTGGATTGAACGGAAGTCTTTAAAAATACATGTATTTTTCTTGAACTGCTTCATCAATTGACATGAAACTTCACAATTATAATATCGTATTCATGGGGGATATATGTTTAAAATTTCAACCTGCTCGGACATATGGTCTGTCAGCCCGAATTATTTAATATTTTGAATCTGGGTTCAGGGATTTAAATCAAACATGGTACAAGTATTATAATGATGCAATAATTTGGGTGGAGGCATATCTGGCGACGTCGAAGAATGCCCTTCTAGTTATAATTTTTTTTTTCATTTCGTGAATGTATTGAAGTAATACAGTGTTAAATGGCGAGAGGCCCATTTGCTGATAGTTATGCACCATAACGTGCTCCTGGAGACGGATTGAGGTGAATGAGCCGCGATATCTGAAATGCTTGTCAGGTTTGGCACACAAATCATGGATTTGTGGTTGTATTATGTTTCAACATCAGTCATTGTGCATCTTCATCAGAAACACCAGACTGTTAGGATGGCCGATATGTATTCACACTCGCCTCTTATATGCTGTCTAGCCTGGGTTTGAATTTTGACCCAGATATAAACTGCCACCCTGATATTTGGGAATCGTTGGAGGTTAAAGATCCCACAGTGTCCTTTGCGAAGAGTATGCGAGCTATCACCGGCACCATGAACAAATTCCTGGGCTGACCTACAGGAGGCATTGCATCAGAAGCCCAGCCATGCCCTCAGCCAATACTGCTTCACCACAGCCTTTTGCTACATACGGAAGAAGAAGAAGTATAAGAAGTAGAGTAAGAACATCAGAAAACCATCCTGTGTACCAACAGTGTGAGCACATAGATAGCTGCTAGGTAGTGCAGGAACCATTGTGAAACATGTGCATCATGTACGCCAGTTCCTCTACGTTGATAAATGGTGCATCCTGGCTTAGCCACCTAGGTATCTTCTCCTGAAGCAGTGAGACATCTGACAGCGGACATCTTCAGGCCCCTCTGGTTTATTTACGATTTTGCTTTGCACAACCCAGTCGAGCAGCCGCGTTATATCTGCGGGCTGCGGATGTGTGCTATATATGATGGCCATGAATATAAATAATCTCGTTTGGAAATTTTTTTTGTGGAGCGGCGGACAGCATCGCCGGGTTGCATGCCACTGGGCAATATGGTACTTCCTGGTGTGCGAGAACGGGAGGGGTAAGAACCGGATGATAGACCATGCATGCATGCATCAATGATCTGGTGAATGTGAATGGTCTGGCCCATAAGGAGTCCCGGATTCTCGATGAATGGGAAACAAACACGGCTTCATTTATGGGAAGGAAGGCCTGTGCACCATTATTTCAAATTGGCCCAGTGTGCGGAGACTTGTAGAGCCAAGGTCCACAAAATGTAGATGAAAACTTTGACAGCGAGAAATATATTAATTTAGGAGAGTGAGAAGGACAGTTAATTAACTGTGCAGAGGGAGGGGGGATGGGGTGGAGTGACTAAAAGGGATTATTATTGCCTATGCCAATATATCTGGATCTACTCCTGGTTCCATTCAGCTTTGTCGGATGCGCTGGGTGGCTCGACTCATGATAGGAGGTTTGTGGCTAGCGATGCATTTGATGCACCACCTTGACTCGGCATCGGTGCTCGGACTGCCTGAACGGATCTCTTATAGACGGTGACCGATGTCCATTGGCTTCTGAAAGATGCGGGAACTTGAAGTGGTTTTGTGAAAGCAAGAGCGCCTGTGTCAACGCTCTTCCCTTTACCCCTCCCGAGCACAGTAACTCTGCCGTGTCTGGTCGCCGGGGTTGGCCTGCAACGGCATGCTCAGAAAAGCAATTACTGCCTTAATTCTAATTCGATTAGTGCCCACTATCTTTAAGTCGGGCCCAGGTAGGTTGCTGAGGATGCCATCCTCTCCGGATGCTCATCGGGGTGACCAGACTCCTTATACTCTCTCGCATTCCCTCATCTTAACTTTTGCAATAGGTCCCATTTATGCTGGAAATACTTTTTCTTTTCTTTTTTAAACTGACAGGACCCAACAATAAAGGCAGTACGTTTTGCTACCAAATTGCAGCCGATCAGCAAGTTTGGCATCTAAGTGATCCTTTTTATTCACCTTGCCATGCCATGCTGTGCACTATTTTCCTGCTTTCCATCAACTTCGATTGGCATTTTAGATTCCGCCCACTTAGTTTGAGCATCCACACCTTGCTCACTTTCTTTCTGAACACTTTTTCAAAGTTCTATCTCATATCCAACAGTCCCCATGGGTTTCCCACAACTGAGTCTCAGCAGCTCTTCAAACCCCTCCCCTGGGGGTCAACGGGTCTCACAGTTATTGGAGGTGGCCTTTTCTTTATCATCAAAGTGTGGCACATAACTTCAAATATTCCTCCACATCACAGCTCGACTGATGGCCGTTTTTAACATCTTGTGTCCAAATTCCGTGGGTAGAGCTTGTGTGTGAGCACAAGCACGTAGCGGGATGCACCGATGCACTGGAGCTAAAGGGCGTGGGTTCTTATTAAAAGACTTTTCAGGAACGAAACAGCAGCGCCGCTCCTCGGAACGAAAGGTCATGTGCGTGCTACTTGGCTTTCAATGAGCTATCATGCCTCCAAACGTGTATGTGTATATTTGTGTGTCGTTGATCGTTATCTCCATAATTCGGGTTTCAGAAAGTGGAACGGAGCCCTCCCAGGACTCTAAGTATCCACCTTGGTTTCAGTGAAGGATCGTGATTCATGGCCTAAGTTATGAATTTTTGTTGTTCTCAGAGTTTTGTTCTGAGCGCTCTTTTCAGTATCATCACTGAACCATGGACGGCCTCTAACTATAGTTTATTTGTAGTAATAATCCCAGGGATTGTTTGCCGGATCTTTGTGAGGTTCTTCTTTATCATTCTCATTGCTCCAATGATCACTGGTACATCTTTGGCATTCTTCAGCTTCCAGTATCTTTTCACCTCATTCTTGAGGTCTTGATATTTGGTCATTTTCTTGATTTCTGCATTATTTAAACCAAAATCACTGGGTACTGAAACCTCAATTAGCATTAGTTTACAAATATCTTATTTTCCTTTTTGTATCTGAGTACTATGTCTGGTCACAGTGCCTTGTTTTCTATGTCCACACTGGATGAGATCATCAGGTCATGCTTGAGCATTTTGTCCTTGTTTTTTTAATTGTATGCTTTTGGTTCATGTTTTCTTGAGTTTTGTGTAAATGGGATATTGAAATTTCGACAGATGTGCCAGTGGATTACTCTACATACCTTGCTGTGCCTTTGTGTGTACAGCTGTTCTGACATGAGTTTTTTTTTTTACATCCCGATGGGAGGTGAATCATGCTTTCTGTTTCAACCTTGCAAAATTTACAGTTATCTGATTGGCTCAGTCCTGTCATTTATTAAAGCCATTTGTGTCATGTCCTTGGTCTTGGGCATTTACAATGATTTGTTCCCCATCCCAATTGAGCTTAAATCTTCTTAGCCATTCCAGTGATTCTTCTTTGTCTATCACCAATCTGTCCAACTCTTTTTAATATCTCCCTGCTTATTTGTCTTTTTCTCAGTTGTCACTATATATCTGTCGATATTTCGTCTTTCATTTTTCTTTTTGCAATCGTTGGGGCTGTATTTGTTGCTGTTTTGGCTTGGTACCTGACACCTTCTATTCACACCTGTTTTTGGAAGTATTTTGCAAGGTGAGCGAGAGACACCTTTTCTGGCTTGTTGTGTTCATGCTTGTGTACAAATTGTATTCAGTCATCTGTTGAACTTTTCACGTACTCTGTTAACACTACAGTCATCGCTCTGTGCACTTGATTGAGTTCCATCAGGCCACCTCCTCCTTTTTTCCATGGCAGGTACATTCTCCGGATGTATTGATATTTGTGGAACATTTTGTGGATAGTGAGGAGTTTCCTTGTTCTGATATCAAGTTTTTTTGATTTCAGCTTATGGCCAGTTTACAATTCCACAGCTGTAATGGAACATTGGTACTGATAGTTGGTTTATGGCTTTGATTTTAATCCTTGGGGAGAGGTATGTTGTCAACATCAGCCCCGTTCTACACAGCTATTCTTTGGTAATTGTTTTGCGCATTTTTTTTTAATGATATACAGTATTTGTATTTGGTGTGTGTGTGTGTGTGTGTGTGTGTGTGTGTGTGTGTGTGTGTGTGTGTGTGTGTGTGTGTGTGTGTGTGTGTGTGTGTGTGTGTGTGTGTGTGTGTGTGTGTGTGTGTTGAGTCTTTATACTGGAATTTGATATTACGATGTGTTGAATTGATTTGACAAGTGTCGCAGATTCTCATTCACTCGTCAAATGTCAGATTCTTAAGTAAATTAATATTTTGCATGTTTTTTTTGCTTGTGATACATACATTGCGTACAGCTCGAGGAATTGGGCACGCACTTGCAGCAGATATGTTAATAAGTGTATAACCTACAATATAATTACTTAAATGGACCACATTGTTTCCACCTTCTTGTGGGGGAGGTCTTTTATCCAAGGCTTTCACGAAGTGCTCGGCCATGCTCATGATGTTCCTCTGAAGGCAATTTGGGCAGGGCTTTTTGAATGCGTTCAGGATTTGGCCACTAACTCGCCGACTCTTCGTCGTAAAACACCGTTAGATCCTCAGCGTCCACCAGATAATCCTCGCGGACTGGACATCCGGCTTAACGGCCAACGAAGGGACCGCACACTCATCGATGGAACACACCCTGCCCGCGAAGCATCAATGCGACATAGTTTATTGTCCAGAATCGAACCCAGACTAGACAGCTCAACGGTAAGTGCGTTCACTTTGTAGTCCGACACGCCGGACTAACTAGACCACAATGTACGCCGTTATAAATACCCCGGTGAAACGACACGATCGTGGAAATGTGGTTGCATTCATGGAAACCTCGTGTTTGAGCTGGGGAACAACAGCTTGGCACCAGTGCTTGTTACAAGCCGCCGCTGGCACGCCGGAACGTCATTTAAAGACTCACGAACGTGACGTGAATTCCGCGTCCCCTCCGCCTTTAGCGCACCATTGGTTAACTAAGCATGGGTGCGCAGGCCGCGATCGCCGTCGCCAAACGACAGGTTGATGGAGGAGCATTTCATAGCACCATGAGGTGCTCACGGGTGGTTGCAGAGACCTGGGGGTGGGGGGAGGGGATCAAGCACCGAGGAATCCAAGGAGCGACCACCAATGCATCTATCTCGACGTTGAGAATAGTGCGCCTGTTTTTAGAGATGCGTGCTTTGCCTTGTTCGGAAATTTTCCTGGCTTTTTGCCTTAATTTAAGAATAAAAAGCAAACAATCAGAATCTGTCGGTTCTGCTGTGTGTTCAACGTGTACATTACTGGACGTACGGACACGCGTGAAGTGCAATATGTGAGGATATCATCGGCTCACTGTTTGTATTGGAAGAACGACGTGTGAGATACGTTCTGAGAGACGGCAACAACAACAACAACAACAAAAAAAACCTCCGAGAAGGGCGGGAAACACGTGTCGACAACATGAGGCGACGGTTCCGCGCTCTCGACAACGGTTTCTCCAAAGCAAAGGGCCGTAAAAGCGCCAACGTGTTGATTAGGTATGGACGTTAAAGAGCCCGTCGAGAGCACGACCTTCCCGGCTTGGCGCCTTGTTCTCATTCTTTCCGATTGCTGCGTTTTTAAAATGCGCAAAACGTGCGCGTTAACATGCGCTCGGCTTTCAGGCTACACACCTGGATGATCTCCGTTCCTGTGCTGACGATGTAGCACGACAATAACGTGAGCTCACGGCCTATGACAATGGAACTCTTTGCCTGGGAAATAAATAAACATGTGTCATTTTTACCTTGCTTGGGCACGTGTTGTTGGTTTTGTCATCGACTGTGACTGACAACGCAGGACTGATGATGATGGTGGAGGTGTGTGTTCGTGTGTGGTTGCGTCATTGGGTAAAAGTAAATATATACCTCCGAGCTCAAATCGATGTTCACCAGTGTATGATGTGTTCGACGTTGAACACCATTTATGATATGCAGTCGTTTACATTTTTTTACTTCGTCACGTGCTCTGCACATGAAGAAGGGCGATCGATGCTTCTCCTCTGTTCTCCAACTTACACGTAATATGATACAAGTTCGGTGAAGCGCATGTGCGTGCACACGCACATACACACGCACATACACACGCACATACACATACACACACACACGGACGTCTGATGTGCGTTCCATTTATTGGTCATCTCTAAACTCTTACAACGGCCGGCCCTACTTCACAGTCATGACGTTGCGTCACTCGGTGCACCGTCCCTCGACTGGACGTAAAGCTTGGTGTGCCGCCCTTTATCACAAACTTATTTTCATGAGCGTTAGACAAGTAATAAAAAGAACATCCGTCCAAACATTTATGCTTTGAAACACCCCAGCAATCCGATTTGCAACAAATAGGAGAGGGCAGACCTCGTCTCAGGCGCCGTTTATCCATGAGTCGTGGAGGAAGGTCGTGGCTCATGAACAAAACATCGTTTGAGAACTAAGACTGCTCTTTGTTGTTTACAGGATAGTTCGTCGAGATCGTGCAAATTATTGATTGGCTTTTCTTTATGTTCTTAAATCAATGGGTGATGCCAGCCACCCTAATCTTAAGTGGATATATGGCACATTGCTATGTAAACTATGAGAGAGACAGAGACGGAGACAGAGACACAGAGACGCACAGTTCTTCCCTATCAAGGATTCAGGCGAGACAGCATGTTGAGCACAAACAGGGATTTGTGACACACTCTGGCCGTTTAAAAACGCAAGGGAGCGACAACGAGCCGTATCGTACTGCGACTGCGTAGAGCGCACCAGCAGGTGGAGCCCTATGATAAAGATCGTGCTCGCGCGGTGCACGTTCGTGTTGTGCACTCGGGGCGGGGAGGATCGGCGGGCGCGGCGCTCTCTATATGCGATCGCGAGCACTCTCGAGAGAAGTAAGCGTGCGCCGAGCTGGAGCGGTCCGTGCGCTGAAGCCCACGAGGCGAGACACGGTCAAGGTGTTTTTGCTCGGGTTCTTTTGAACTCATCCACGCCTTGGGGCTTGCGGTAGAGGAAAGACCCTTTTATAGACACCTGTGTTTTTTATCTTTTATTTACTACCTCGCAGTGTCCCATCTGAAGCTGTTGATGTGGATCTGTTGCCCTGTTGTTCACCGGCAGTGAGATTTGCGCTTTCTGCCCCAACGTCATGGCAGGCGTTGTGACGCCAGTCGGGTGACTATTGGCCACGGAGGGGGGCCACCTGCAAGCCCGCTCTTCGCCTCTTTGCGATGCCACCCTTCCCGCTCTCCCCTTGGTTGCGGAGGCGGCGGCCTTGACGAACACCGGACACGGTCCCATTACGCATACCACCCGCACCAAGACGACCCCTGGGGCACTTTTGGAACTCTGTGGGCATGCGGACTCTCACCTTTCTCATTTTCCTCGCTGGGCACTTGCCCTGGATGGGCCTTGGGGAGTCCCTACGGTGCACGCACACGGCTCGTGGCACATTCTACGGACGCTTGGTGTTCGGCGCCTCTCTGGACGAGCGCACATTCTGTTCACAGCTCGTTTCAAACCCAGACACGGCTCGCTACGCGCTACACGTGCGTGTCGTTCCTGTGCTCCGCAACAATGGTACTTGGGGCAGCTGCGGAGGCCTCACCCTTTGGCTCGAAGAAGGTTCAACTGTCTCTGCAGGGAATCCCTCAGACCGCGGACCGGCCACTCGCGACCTGTGCGCGCCGGGTGGTGCTCTGCTGCGCAGCGAAAATAAGTTGCTGCGGCTTCGCTTATCTGGCAAGACGCATTCACCCCGCACCAATATTTCTGTGGAATATCTGCTGGTAGGGCGCTCGGAGCGCACCGGGTCCTCTTGCGATCTGCTGTGCTTGTGGTGGCATGAGTGTCGGTGCCGCCAACAGTGTGACAATCTGCCACTGGGCAGTTGCACGTGCCCTGCACTCGAGGCTCCTGACCATTTGCAATGTTCCGCCGCTCAAGCACAAAAGCCGATCCGTTTGCTGCACTTCTCTTTCGGTTGTCTGGATCCAAGTGCAGCGGGTAAGTTTTCTTCATGTGCCCTAGTAGTGAATAAAGATCTATCATAGTCAATAAAACTCGTTTATTTAGTAGTATATGGCACATCTGACACTGAGTGCTTTAGCCGTCAGCTGTGTTCGTGTCTCGTTGGAGGCACCACCCCGTAAAAGTACATCATTCACGAGACATTTGTGCGTTTGTTGTCATTTGTGCCTTTACGCATTTACCTGCGCCTTTACTCTCTTATGCATTCACGCGAGGCTCTTCACTCAGTTTAGTACAGCTTGTCTTGTACGAGTGCACGACAAGGAGATGAAATTCCAATTGCTTTTAAATGACAACCACAATTCCCTGCTCGCGGAGGATCCACATCACCCGTTACTTTGAGCCCGAGGATGCGCGATAAGCTGGCATTAACGAGCATTCTGTACAATCCTTGTGCGTGCACGGTGCAGCTGGAAGTGTGTCTTCACTCACTGAGCCAAACTATGCAACAGACACTCTAACGACGTTTTTTTTTTTTCAAGTCACTATATGGCGAGCTGTGCCATGGCCGGTAGTTTTGTTCACTTGCTTACCCTTAGCTACAGTTGATGGGCTAGCGCCCTGTCTCTTATTTTATATCAACTCGACAGCCAATCGAATGTCTTTCGCCCTTAGTCGAAGTTGTGGCAAAATATAACTCCTAATAGTACGAAGTAGATGTTTCCCTGCGAACGGAGAAGCGAAGTAAGATCTACGAAAAGCAATCCTATGACGCGTATTTTGAACAGCTAAAATTGCTTGCGTAACAATACAACCGACACAAGGATCAAAGTATAATGGTGCTAAAACCCTTCCCAGTAGCACTGACAACTTTCATCGTCTCTAGCTGTGTCCCAATTGTCCACACACCGAGTTGGTTCACAAGCTCCAATGAATGCTACACGTATCACCAAGGCTGCCTCCCTTTGGTGATGCTTCCTCCATCTCCCACCTATAGTGCCTCCGCATGCCTACGTGTTCACCACTGCCTCTGATGGATAGCACAAAAGCACTGTCTTTACAAAAACACATTCCTTTCCCACATAAGGCTTCAAAGTGGTAATGACCATATGCAAAGTTTTCATTAAATCCTTCAATCGCTTCTCATATACTTTCGACAGTGTACGTATGTATGTGTATAGGTGGTGCGTGTGTGGTACGTAGTATATTAAAAATATAGTAATTTTTTTCCTGCAATTAGAAAAAGTTTGTTCTCGATTTTCTAACATGCCACAGTGAATCTTCAAGTCAAGCATTTTACTTGAAATTTAATGATGCTTCGCCCTTTTGTACAAAGAGAACATGTTGCATTGTGCAATGGGCTTTGATCGGAGTTTAATATTAATTTTGCAATCATGGTTCATACTTGAAAGTCAAATCATACGATGGTGCAAACTTCTCAAGTTGATGTTTCCAATTCACCTGGAGTTGCATTCAGACCAGGCCTAACTACTGGAATGCTGTTCAAAACGAACGTGTTTTTAAAAGCTTCTGCACACAAGGCTTATTGGGGTGGCTTTATGTTGCGCACGGAACGCATCGAAACAAGTTTCTTGAGTTCCGCTTAAATTCTGTTGAATTTTCTCCATATATGTTGCTAAATGGCAGAGGATGGGAAAAATGGTATACTGATGCCCTCTGCTTGCTGTTCCACTCTGAAAGTTGGAGAGAATCTTCTCCATTCTAACTGCATTTTACTGCATGCCGTTAAGTGATGTGGACAGCACTGCTTGGAGGCACCAATTTGTGCTCTTCCCAAGTTTCCCTGAGAAGATGACATGTCTTTTAAAAAAAAAAATTAAATTAAAAAACCCGCTCCATTTCCTCTGGCGATGGCTTGCCACTAATGATTGTAATGGATTGTCGTTAAATAATGCCTAATGGGGGTACACCATCAAAAAAAAGTCCCTGTTGTGTTACCAATGGCATCTAATGTTCATGTTTGCTTTTTTTTTCCTTCAGTGGTTTTTATCTACCTGGGAATGAGTTTCAGCATCCAAGGGTGATATTGTTAGTTTAGAGGTTGGTGCTCTCTGTACAGCTGACGTTACACAGACATCAGTCACTTCTCGAGCACCATAATGGTAGTCGAATTGCATACGTAGAGTTCATTTTTTGCTCTGGATGCTCCTGAAACTACTTCATTAACTTGCACCCTGGTATATTTTGTTAATTTTCACCTGCTAACATAAGGAAGGAGGCAAGTGCCTTGAGATGAAGCTTATCAGTTCAGTTTGTAACTGCTCCAGTTTTTCTCGGTGGTGATGGTCTATCGACCCATCCATGAGCAATGAGAACTCTCTGTTCTGTTCTTGCATGTGACAGTGCTTCCAGGAGCTATCATTTATTGGAATCATGGCTGTGCCGCTGATGCTGTGCCCCTATACCAGAACACTGGTACTCATTTTGCCGACCTCAGAAGGATGAAAGGCTGAGTCAACCCCACCTGGTGTTAATTCAGCAGCCAACGGGGCTCAAACTCAGGACCCTAAGATCCCAAGCCAACACTAACCTAAGAAAACCCTCTTAAAAGAAAGGATTCTGAGCAACCTTGTGTTTGAGCTCATAGTTACAACTGTCGTACAACAAACCTCAGATGATGTATTTTAAAACTCTGTACTCTTAGCAGTTTGTTTTCACTTTCAGAAAATGAAATGTAGTACAATATATCCCACACATTATTCATGATTTAGATTATTATTATTATTATTATTATTATTAGGACATCAGGTCGAGCCAGGTCGTGAAAGACTTGGGCCAAAATCTTTCCCCTCGCCGAACCTACAAGGTGGTGGCAATAATTGGGGCCATTAAAGAAGTAATAAGTAATAACGATGAGTAATAATAACAATAACTTTGCCAGTTGTACTTTGCATAAATTGTCCACTGCAAATATTTTCTTGCACTCGAAGTAATCGAAATGTTGCTCCTTCTTGGCAGTCCAACGGTTAACCCACTTAAGAGGAAAATGAAGAAAGTCATCCAATAAAGGAATCCCGAAGGGCCATGGGGAGAAAAGGAACACTTGAATATTCTTTCATCGCACATGAATGACGCAAGTTAATGCGGAATATTTATCTCCTCTTTCTCGAAGACAATAGAACTGCAAGCTTTGTGTTCATTGCATTCAGATGTTATCTGCCTCTTGTCATCCTTAGATTTAAGGCTGCTCCAGTCCACCCACATTTCCAAAGGCTGGTGCAATGTTCATTTCCTGTAATGGTGCTGTGTATCAGCTGCTGCTATTGTGCTTGGCGCCATTCCCTTTCCAACGTTAACGATGTGCCTGGGATTTCAGAGCACACACCACGAGCTGTCACCAAGCTTTCTTGTTTAGAGCCTTGAAGCCTGCCCTTCTCATCATAAATAATGTGCATGATGGGGTCAGCCTGGGTCATTTACTTTGCGGGCTCAGTAACAGCATGATGGACAGTTCACCGGTCAAACACTGTTCTCTGAAGTGAAGTAGGTCATTTTAAACCTCCACCTGTGACCTTTTTTTATTTTGTAATGTTGGATGCTGCAGGGTGGTAAAAAAAAACCATCTCTTTGTGAAAAAACAACAACAAAAAAACGTGTTTAAACTAAATATTTATGTATCGCAGAATCAAAATAGCAGAATTTACTCCAATTTTCAGGAATTCCTTGAAAAAAAAAAGAATTTGTGGACATCATCTGGTACTTCTTGCTTCATATTATTGCCAGTAATTGCTTTATCTCCTGTTGGTGCTCTACACCATTCTTGTTGATGACATTCAGTGTACCCTAAGTAACCGTTTGGTGCAAAGATGCCACAGAAAAAATTATCCCTCGAGCACCGAATCAAGGTCCCATCAACTAAACATGCCACAATTCACCAACGATGGACTCATGGGTAGGAATCTCTAAAGGTTACGACCGGCGCCACCATCGTAAAAGAAAAAGAGAATGGTGTGCTTTACATGCAAAACATGTGATGCAATTCCTTTACAAAGCTTGCAGTTGGTTACCTTTCGCTGGGGGCAAACAGTTTACAAAAATGGGAGGAAAACTGAATCTTAAGTTGCACAGGGCTGGCAGGATGGCCTGCAGGTAGGCACACTCATCGCTAAGCTGACTCGCCTGGGTTTGAATGTCTGCCCAGCTATAAACTGTCATCCTGGAGTTTCACAGATAAGGTGATTCATCAATGTGTGTGTGCCGTCCCTCGGATGGTCGTTAAACTGGGCTTTTCGTATTCCGGCATTAGTCGGTGCGCGTTAAAAATCCCACGGTGTCCTTTGTGAAGAGTAGGCGAGCTATCTCGAGCACTCTGGCCAAATTCCAAATTCCTGCCCTGACTTCCTGAGTCTCGGAGTTTCGACCCGACCAGGATTGTGTCACCAAGTCACTGTTTAGGCAGCGCCAACACTGCACACAGAGAGCATCGTACATGATCGTGATGATGATGAAAGTGGCTTAAAAAAGAAATAAGTAGAGATCTTAAATGGAATGCAAAACAGACTGAATTAATTATAAAAGAAAAGAAGAAGAGAATTGAAGGAAGAAAAACAGAAAATGTGTGCAAAGGCATTTGGCAACCCCTTCTGGGAAATTAGCATCCTTGTGTAGGGATTGACGTTTCAGCTGTGTCATATCACATGAGTCCTGACACTGACCTTTCAACGGTGTCGCCTGGGTTCGATTCTTGACCCAGCTATAAAATGTCACCCTGTCGTTCCACTTGCATGGCAAGGCATCAAAGCATGTGCCATCAGTCGGAAGGACAATAAGCCGGCGGTACCGTCTGCCTGCAGTGGTCGGTTGTCAACTTTAATGATGGCTCCTCTTTTTGGAGAGACATCGTGGGAAGTTATCGCAACCACCATTAACAAATTACAAAATTCCTGCCACCTTCGATCTCACATCCGGCCTGACCATCCCTTTTCTGAAAGACTGGCCAAAAACGTTCCCTGCCTTACCCCCGAAAATGGTGGGAGCAATTAATGAGGTAGTAATAGTAGTCTGTGTTCCCACATCGTTAATGGTGCATTTTCTAACACTAGAAATATGAGCTCCTTCAAAGCCTTTGGTACTTTTATTTTACAGCACAAAGTAATGTTGTGCATGTTGATCCATAGACATTGTATAATGGAAAATGTGTTGTTGCCTTGAGAGTCGAATCACCAACGAGCCTACTTAACCACCACTTAATGCAAGCCAAGCAAATGTGGAGCACTAAAGAGAATGTCCATCCAAGTTTCCAAACTTATTATGGTTCAACCACAAACCAATCGATATCATCCTTCATGTGGCCTTTGGAGGGTAATTTGGTTCCTGAATTCATGTATTACTGTCATGGTGCATTCCTCCGGAGGATTATTTTCATGAAATTGAGCTAAATGAGAACTGCTTGGGATCAAATGGGTTGCTGTGTTCACTGGAGGTCACGTACTGAGATATTAATGCAATGATCAACATTCTTCAGAAGCATTAATTTAAAAAATGCATTTTTTTTTCTCTCTCCTTATTATCATGAACCGTAAATCAAAAAATATAGATCTGCAGTGATGTGGTAGCACTACCTTGGTATTCATCATGTGTGTCAGTGGTTTGAAACTTGAGCTGGCAGGATAGCTTGCGCAGGTACTTCTTTGAGTTGTCTAGCCTGGGTTTGAATCTCGGCTTGGATATAAACTACCATCCTGGTGTTTCACATTCAGTGCGACACGTCGATGTGAGTGTGCACCTTCCATTTGAAGGATGCTGAGTCGGAGGACATGTCGGCACTTGTTGATGGACGTCACAAGATTCCGCAGTGTCTTTCGTGAAGAATCGGCGAGTTGTAGCCGGTTCCCTCAACAAATCCCAAATTCCTGCCACCTTAGGTCGGACGCCAGGCCTGGCCAGCCGGTTTGTGAAAGACTCACCAAAAACGTTCCCCACAATAAGGTGGGAATAATTGAAAACATGCCGACAGGATGGCCTTGAGGTACGCACGCTCGCTCTCAGCTGAATAGCCTGGGTTTGAATCCCGACCCAACTATAAACTGTCATCCCGGTGTTTCACAGGCAAGGTGATTCATCAATGCGTCTGCTGTCCCTCTGATGGATGTTGGCCTCATTGTACCATCAGTCGGCATTAGTTGGTGAATGGTAATGATAATCCCAGGATGTCCTTCGCGAAGAGTAGGCGAGCTATCGCTCGCACCACAGCAAGATTCCAAATTCCTTCCCTAACTACTGCTGAGAGGGGGATGGCAAAACCACTCAACATGACCCTTGCTAAGAAACTGCTTCGGCAGACCCATCGCTCTGCAGCAGAGTTTGGTACATCAGTCATTTTGAGACTACTAAAGTCGTAGATGAGTGAGTCTAAGTTTGCTCCACACAGTACGTTGTTCACAAGGTTAGTGTCACCTGGCGGATTCGAGTTTGACGAAGCATTTTGACTATCTTCACGTGCAGTGTATTTCATAAGACAGCCAGCTTCGATCGTCCAACGTTTGGTTGTTCAACACTGCATCTTGTAGAAGAACCTTTTATCGATTGAGGAAGATTCTCATGATTGTGTGTTCTTTTTATTAATATTCGATTATTTGACTCAAACTGTTTAAAACTCGGATAAGTAATAATTGCTAAACACGCATGATGCTCATCTTGGAGGAACTTGCACACAGATGAGTCAGAGGGCAAATGAATGAGGAAAACAATCTACAAGGAGCATTCAAAATGTTCTGCAAACCAGTTATACAACAGCTCAAGAAATTGTGTATGTTCATTTTACTGTAGAAAAATATTTCCACACGAATTTAATATACTTATAAAATATTTTGAAAAATAACAAGAGTGAGAATTGCTTTGCCAGACATGTCCCCTTACGATTTGGTATTTTTAAGGCTAAAAAGGGCAAAACCCTGAAAAATTGACGAAACCTCCTGAAACTCGAATTTTTTTTCTGTGCTTTCTCATGATAAAGCCATGCACCACGTTTCAGTTGAATATGTTGAAGGGTTTGGGGAAAAAAAGTCTGAAAAACCACAGGTGGGACGGACAGACGGACAGCAAACCGACATTCCCCTCCGGTGAAACTGGTAGGGGACTAATAAACGCTGGCGTGATGGCTCACGGGATGGCCTGGACGCCAGAGGTATACGCACCTGCCTCAAAGCTCTCCAGCCTGAGTTGGAATCCCGACCCAGCTATAAACTGTCTTCCCAGTGTTTCACAGGCAGGGTGATTCATCAATGTGTGTACCGTCGCTCGGATGGACGATAAACTGGGTGGCCCGTTTGCCAGCATTCGTTGGTGGACGTGAAAGATCCCACGGTGTCCTTTGCGAAGAGTGGACGAGCTATTGCCGGCACTATGGCCAAATTCCTGCCGTAACTCGTCGAACGGCGGGTCTGGCCAGCCGTTGCGTGAAGACTCAGGCCAAACATCCCCTGGCCGGCCGCACAATAATGGTGGCCGTTAAAGACGAAGAAGATCGAAGACGAAACGTTGCCGTGAAATTGAGCTCGGACCGTTGTGAGTACGTCGTTCATATCACTTTTTGAATGCTTCTCTCTGGATGTGACATTTCAATCCGGACCATATGTGCAGTTGTTCAGACCATTTGGAAAACTAGGAAAACTACATGGGATTTTGGGAATGTGGTGAAATAATACAGTTGCGTGAATTGTAGATGAGCATCACTTTGAAAAACAAGGCCGTATTTGTTTAAAAAAATCTGGGAATTGTGGCATTTGCGATGAAATTTACAAAACCTGCATCCGGCAGAGCTTGTCCCCTATGAAATTGATTTCTCCACCCAAATATAAATTGTCAGATTGGTGCTTCACAGGCAGAATATTTCAGCATGAAGAGCTTCATCCCCTGGATAGATGTTCAGCCGGATGTCCATTGCGCTAACATTACTTGGCGAGCGATAAAGATCCCCCAGTGTCCTTCCTGAAGAACGTGCGAGTTATCTCCGGGATCCTGGCGAAACTCCAAATTATTGCTAAAAACTCTCTAAGCAACACTTGGCAATCCTCTGAGCCACACTTGGCAATCGTGCTGACCGCAAATTATGCCAATACCCCCGACGTGAGTTGAGGGAGGCCTTCGTGCTGATGAATGAATTAGCTGAAAATAAGCTGAATGTGAATGAATGAAAGGTGACTTTGAAAACGTCAAGGTACTGTTTTTCAAAAAAAAGCCAAAAAAACCATGACAAAATGTCATCACAAACTACTGTATTTCCAAAGGAAAAAGACCATGGAAATAGAATGACAATTCCTTCGAGTATGGTCATGATCAAATTGTTTCCAATGAAGGCGATGATTTCATATTACAAAAAAAGTCGATACCCGACTTCATTCTCTTCGATTGCTTTTCCATTCCCTCATTCCTAATGTCTTCATGTTTTTGGATTTTCTTTCACTCGTCTCTGTGCTCTCTAGTCTGGGTTGGAATTTTGACGCAGCTATAAACTACCAGCCTGGTGTTTCACAGACAGCGCTATTCATCAATGTGGGCGCTGTCCCTCGGACGGACATGAAACAGGGCATCCCTTGTGCCAACATGAATTGGTGGACGTTATCCCAGGGTATCCTTTGTGAAAACCAGGCAAGCTATTGCTGGCACCATTAACAAATTACAAGTTCTTGCCCGAACTACTACTGGGAAGGCAATTGAGCAAACCACCCGGTGCAACTCTTGCTCAGGACCGACGGTGGCACCGACGCTCTGTGACGGAGTTCGAGGGTTATCACAACGTTGAATAAAACATGTCAGCATTGTTTATCACAGTAGCCTATGCTGAAAATCTTTGAACAAAGGTTGTAGTGCAGGGTTAAGTCAGATGTGGGAGCATGCGCCGGAGCAGTCGCTGCATCCACTTTCTGCCGGTACTCCAGGGGCCTCCATCTGGCCATCCCCCAGGCAGATACCTGGCCTATCCCCATCTCCTTGAGATGCCGATCAACCTGCTGCGACTAGGAGGCACGTGGTCGGCTCATTGGCCTCCTCCACTCACGAGACTCCCTCGCTGAGAGAATCTGGTGAGCAGGATCAGCATCAAGAAAACGAGCCACATGTCCATACAGCCACAGCTGACGCTCACAGACTATGCAGGTAACAAATCTCATTTGAGTCTCTCTCAGCAACCGCTCGTTGGACACAAAGTCCGACCAGCGATAGTCAAGGATTCTCTGAAGGAGATCAGTGCAAGGAGATCATTTAATTAAACAAAAACCTCCATTTGGCATTGCGATCTAAAAATAACGTTTAATAATAAATATCAAAGTCCAAAATAAAGTTGAACTTAATTTTCGGTGGACTCGATGACGTAATTATTTAAGAGTTGGAGTGTCTGCTTGAGTCGACGAGGTTGATGTTTCGAACCCCAGATAAGTAATGAGTTATATCAAAGACTTTAAATATGGTGTATGTTGCTTCCTTGCTTGATGTTCAACATTTTAAAAAAGATAGAGCATGGACATATAGAGAGAGGGGAAGGGGAGAGAGAGAGGGGGAGTGTGAGGGAGTGGGTGAGAGAGGGATGTGTGTGGGGTTGGCGGGGGGGGGAGAGAAGTTTCCTCCATTTAACCATCCTCTCTAAACCATTCCGCAACACCCCATTGTTTGTCCAAGTCTTCCTCTATTTTGTCCTTCAACTCTACCAATGGAGTCATAGCTATCCCCTGTTCTTTTTGCCTTGTTGCTTCCTGACCTTTTCAGTGTTCCAGCTTTTCCAAGAGCATTTGACTGTGTACAAATAACTGTCATAGGTTGGCAACCATTGTGCAGACTTGATGGGCCAATTGGTCTCTTTCTGTGTTGAAGTTCCTTGGAAGGGAACTCCTCTATTATAAATTGGCACCACGGTGTCTGTCCGTGCATATATATATATATATATATATATATATATATATATATATATATATATATATATATCTCTCTCTCTCTCTCTCTCTCTCTCTCTCTCTCTCTCTCTCTCTCTCTCTCTCTCTCTCTCTCTCTCTCTCTCTCTCTCTCTCTCTCTCTCTCTCTCTCTCTCTCTCTCTCTCTCTCTCTCTCTCTCTCTCTCTCTCTCTCTCTCTCTCTCTCTCTCTCTCTCTCTCTCTCTCTCTCTCTCTCTCTCTCTCTCTCTCTCTCTCTCTCTCTCTCTCTCTCTCTCTCTCTCTCTCTCGGCAGCCGATTCCTACGCTTTGTCTGAAAAGCTCAACATTCACTTTTGAAATGACAGGTGAACAGGCATGAGTAATGTTGATGCCAAATTTGATTTTGCCCTCTTTTAAGACAAAATGAACCTCCGGCGCCCGTTGTTGCACCACCATTTTGTGCTAGGCCATACAAGTAGTTCAGAGCTTTGGCTCTCAGTGAAACTTAGAGTGCAGCACAATTAACCTTTTTAGAGTCCACAAAATAATTCAAATTGATGGGTTAACTTAAACTATTCCTGTCACTGGGGATGAATACTTTTGATTGTTTTTTCCTGTCATTCCAGACGGGTACTTTTCTAGGATCTAAAAAATGCAAGTTGCATAATTACCTCCACCACTGAAGGTGGATGGAGGTAATGTTTTCACCCCTGTTTGTCTGTTTGTCATTGATTTTTCAAGTACATTAGTCAGTCGATTTTGTTATTTTGTCTGTCTGTCTGTCTGTTTGTTTGTCTGTTTGTCAATCACCTACAGGTCCCATTTTTGAACTGATATTCACGAAACTTCACCAAGTTGTAGAGATAGCCTCAACTGAGAAGCCTATTGATTTTGAGGTCAAATGTAAAAGGTCAAATCTTGAGGTCAAATTTCTAAAATCGTCATTTTTCATTCAATTGACTTGAAAATTAAACAGCAATTGCATAGTGCATCTCTGAATAGGGAAACCAACTATTTTTGAGATCAAATGTCAAAGGTCAAACTCAAGGTCAAACTTCTAAAACCATAAATTTTCAACTAAAAAATCGTCAATTGATATCTTTGTAACCTGAAAGTTGAACAGGATTTGTATAGTCCATCAGTGAATTGGGAAAACAACTGTTTTGCGGTCAACAGTTATATCAAGGTAAATCTTCTAAAATCATCAAATTTCATATGAAAAACCATCAATTTTCAAACAATTAAGCTGAAAATGAAGCAAGAATTGCATAGTGCATTACTGAATTTGGAAAATAACTATTTTTGAAGTCAAAAGGTCAACTCAAGGTCAAACTTCTGAAATCATCAATTTCAATCTGAAAAATAATCAATTTTCATCCGATTGACCTGAGCTTTGATTAAGATTGTCAATTTAAAATTAATGAAATGGACAATTTGATGTTTTCATGGCAACATTTGGAGATGGGGGGGGGGGTGGATTTTGCAAGTATCATGCTCTGCAGGACATCTTTTTCTTGCTTGTTTGTTTGTGAGCAGAATATCTCAAAAAGTTTCGGACGGATTTGGACGAAATTTTGTGGAGAGCTTGGATATTTGACAATGACAAAATGATTCGGTTTTAGTGAAGATCTGAATCTGGATCTGATAATTTTTTCAGTGATTCTTCACAATTGGGAGATAGAGCCAAAAATGACATATAGTAGGATATCTCAAAAAGTTGTGGATAGATTCAGACAAAACTTGGTGGTCAGGTTGGGTATGTAACAATGAAGAATTGATTCAACTTTGGTGAAGATCCAAATCTCGATTCAATAATTTTTAAGTGATTCTTCATGATTCCTCACCAATGAGTGAAAGGGTTAAACAACAGATAGCAATCCATCCATTGGTACCATACTCTGTACAGATCATCAGTGTTGCAAAGCAGTCTCCTGGGCTATTGGTTGCAACCCTGGACAGGTCACCACTCTGACACAGGATACTTGAATAACTCATTCTTCCGAGCAAGCTGGTACTTATTTTGCTGACCTCAGAAGGATGACAGGCTGAATCATCCCCACCTGGTATTAATTTAACAGCCAAACAGGATTTGAACTCAGGACCCTACGATCCCACACCACCCTAACCATTAGGTCAACACCAGGAATTAATGTAGCAGGATATCTCAAAAAGTTGTGGACGGATTTGTACGAATATTGGTGAGCAGGTTGTGTATGTTACAAGGAAGAAGTGATTCGATTTTTGTGAAGATCCGAATCCAGATCCGCATCCGAGAATTTTTTTAAGCGATTCATCACCATTGAGTAATAGGGCTAAAATTACATATAGCACGATATTTCAAAAACTTATGGACGGAATCGGACAAAACTTGGTGGGTGAGTTGGATATGTGACAAGAACAAGCTGATTAAATTTTAGTTCAGGTCCGAATCCAGATCCAGCCTATTAATGGGATAGAAAACGTAAACTAATCAGCCTGGTGGAGGTATGCTCTCTACCGATTGTCCTTCGAGTTGTGCCTGAACAGAGTAAACATTGTAACTACAGTGAGAATAATGATGAACTAGTCTACCCGTTGCAGCATTGCTTGCAAAAAGCAGGGACCTGTGGAAATTCCGTGGAATGTAAAACATGACTTCGAGTCCTCAACCCGTCACCAAAGTCTCAACTTCTCTCTCACAACTCTGTCCCCTCTCCAATTCCATCCAAACTCTAACCTCCCCTCCCCTTTTCTTCTTCAACTCTGATATGAGCCTCGACATTGCATGCAAAATAACTCCCCTCTTCCCAGTCCTCAATAGCTCCCTCACAACCCCAAGTTGTCAACGCTCCCCCCCCCCACCAAAGCCTCAACCCCCTTTTCAAACTCCAATCCTGTCTCACCCCACCCCAATTCTGTTTTCCCATCTCTTCTTCCTTAAGCCATCAACTCCACCACCTTTCTCCTTCACCCCCACCCAATATTATTATTTTTTAAACATCTTGTAATATCAATGTGCATTACCTCCATGACTATTTTCTTTCCTCTGTGTAGTTTGTACCGTAATCAAAACGTACTTTTCTTTCATGATAAATTATGTGCTGTTCAATCTTCAAATGTACATGAAAAACTTCCCTTTATTTGGGCGGTGTATAGACAACAGACTGCTCCTGAAAATAGAAAAACGGGGTTACGTACATAATTTACACATTTTATACATCGTGGTTTTAGAGTTTGGATGGATATAAATTGCACGAACTCATAGACTGACACCAGAGGTCAGAAGCCTAAGGCCTGAAGCCTAAGGCCTGAAGACTGAAGCCTAAGGCCTGAAGACTGAAGCCTAAGGCCTGAAGACTGAAGCCTAAGGCCTGTAGACTGAAGCCTAAGGCCTGTAGACTGAAGCCTAAGGCATGAAGACTGAAGCCTAAGGCCTGTAGACTGAAGCCTAAGGCCTGAAGACTGAAGCCTAAGGCCTGAAGACTGAAGCCTAAGGCCTGTAGACTGAAGCCTAAGGCATGAAGACTGAAGCCTAAGGCCTGTAGACTGAAGCCTAAGGCATGAAGACTGAAGCCTAAGGCATGAAGACTGAAGCCTAAGGCCTGAAGACTGAAGCCTAAGGCCTGAAGACTGAAGCCTAAGGCCTGAAGACTGAAGCCTAAGGCCTGTAGACTGAAGCCTAAGGCATGAAGACTGAAGCCTAAGGCCTGAAGACTGAAGCCTAAGGCCTGAAGACTGAAGCCTAAGGCCTGAAGACTGAAGCCTAAGGCCTGTAGACTGAAGCCTAAGGCATGAAGACTGAAGCCTAAGGCCTGTAGACTGAAGCCTAAGGCATGAAGACTGAAGCCTAAGGCATGAAGACTGAAGCCTAAGGCCTGAAGACTGAAGCCTAAGGCCTGAAGACTGAAGCCTAAGGCCTGTAGACTGAAGCCTAAGGCATGAAGACTGAAGCCTAAGGCCTGTAGACTGAAGCCTAAGGCATGAAGACTGAAGCCTAAGGCATGAAGACTGAAGCCTAAGGCCTGAAGACTGAAGCCTAAGGCATGATGTAACTCATGAAGTTGTCGACAGTCTTCCACAATTCCCCTGTTAGGCCAATGAATAACCCAGAGGATTGCACAACCATCGAAGATGGTGACTTCAGGTTTTGGACCCAGTCTTGTTGAGATTTCCACTTGGAGATTCTTCTTCAATGTGGACTTGGTCTTTGCTATTCTCATCTCCCCCTTTTCATCGAACATTGATGTTGGCACAGGTGCAAGCTCGTACTCTAAGACGTCACATAGTTTGATGTTTCGACTTTGTTGGAGTCCTATGACCCTGTGGTAGATGAGATTTAGATCACAAACCTCAGTAGATCCCACACGCATGACTTTCCGTGTCACTGCCATAGTTATGACTTGTTTAGATGAGGGAGCATTGACGCCTGCTGGCCAGCTTTCTTCATACGAATGCATTTGTGGTCGGCCAATGTCAACTGCCCTTGGCGATTTCACCTTCTCCGGTCCAATTCTGCCAGTTACAATGTTGACAACTCTGTCTGCATGTTCGTTTGGGTCATGCGGGTCGATACAGGACTGGAGTTTTCTCCTTATCTTATTTTGGTCCTCTGCATCAGATCATATGCGTGATGGCTTCTCTTCCTTGTGAATGGTTACCTCTGTGACTATGTGCCCCTCAGACATATCTGTGAGATCGTGGACTATCCGACTAAACGTGTGCATACTATAGGCCCACTTCTTCAGTGTAATGCCAACTATTCCATGTATGGCATGACCGTAGCACATGAATGTGGACTCGATGTATGTACATATCCGACCATATGCCGTTCCATAGGCCCCTCTTGTGCCGCATCACGCGATCTCCTTTTAAGATCATTTCCAGAATGTCTCCATGAAGCCTTTCCATCGATCGAAGGTAGTAGAGCCCATATCTGGCGTAGTTGTGATGTCCAGCCATGAAGAAGTAGGAGAGCATCTCCTTCATAGCTCAAAGATACAATGGCCAGTCTCCTTCACGCTCAGTATGAAAAAACGCCATCATGATGAATACAGGTTTCACAAGGTTCTGGACCCATAGTTGTGTGGTCATGCTCTTTGTTGCTTTGGTTTCAAGAGTGTCCATTAAGTCTTCATGACTTTCTGCCTGAGCCACGCTGGAACGAAGGACCTCCTCAGTCACCAATCGCAGGGCCTTGAAGTTTTGGAGAAACTTTTTTTCCACCAAGAATATGAGCAACACCTCCAAAGGCAGATTTCATCACGTCTTCCAGCCCACTTTCAGCCATCAAGTTCCCCACACAACCGATGAAACTCATAAGGGTGTGCATGCCGCCCAGCCTTGGTATGAACTGGGTAAATCGCTCAGGATAAACCCATTTAACATTAACGGCCACTCGGTACAGCTGTTGGTCGTTTGTGAAGATGGTTACGGTTTGTCCACACTCTGCAGTCAAGCGTTTTCCCTCTATTGCTGTAAACATCGTGTCCGGATCAGCTGGATCCATATCTATGAGTGGTGTATAAATGGCCCTCGTTGCAGGTTGGATGGATCGTCCTTGCTCTCTGCAGAGCTTCGTTTAAAGCCACCAAACTCTGTTGTGTTCTGATCAGAAGTGATTTGCTTCAGAAAAGAGAAATCCACATCTTGAACTCTCCTAAGTTGTATAGCTTGATGAGCCAATACGTGGAGAGGTAACACCACACGTGTGGCTTCTTCAACTGGCATCGCTGGTTTCTCAGGTCCCTTGTACCTTTGAACCGAAATGTCTTCTATCACAGATGTCTTCATTTCATCATGGGTCAATCGTCTGATGATGGCTTCATCTTCAGATGTGGAAGATATCTCCTGATCTTTTGTGGTAAGTAGTACTGCAAGAGAACGTGTTGAAACGAGTCCATTCTGGGATGAGATATTTGTGTCGAAGTTGTCAGCAACAACCTGAACGAGGCCACATTCAGCATTGGCGGTTTCCCTAATCCCAAAGTGAACAGTTGCAGCCTTTGCTGCTGATCCCTTGAAACGCTGAAACTCATCATAGGAACAGGTCACACGATAGTTGTACAACTGCTTGATGAGGCTTTTATGACTGACTAGAACTCCCAGTGCTATTTGGAGTGTAGTTGGTCGATTGGTGATCATACTCGTTATGATGTTTCCTATCAGAGCTCCTGGAAGTGTGCAGTCCAGTTTAGCTGATATTTTGGAGAGTAGCAATTGAAGGGTTGAACTCACTGCTTCATTAGCAATATCTATATTAATTATAGTCTGATAGGAACTGGGGATAGACGACAACTGCTTAGATTCCTGTGCAACCTTCTTGGCAATTCGTTCTATGGAAACATCAATGGCGTCATCTTCATCTGATGCTACTAAGTTGATCGCAGTAGATGCTCTGATGCGAAACAAGATTAAACTAGCGACACCTTCACCAGACAGAACCAGAAGCTCAGAGCCAAGTATGTCCAACAATTTGGATAACAGGGTTCGGTGAGAGTATAGCTTTCCTCCATGATCCTTGTACATATTGTAGACTTCTACTGAATTCCAGATGTGCAACATGTCGTTTTTCATCGATAAGATGGTAGAACTGACAGCTGGCTCAATGTCCTGAGTTTCTCTGCCACTGTGTGCTGCTGCTGCAACAGAACGGGGTGCCATGAAGGACTTTCTGCAGTCATCGTGATATCTCGCATCAGCAGCATGAAGATCGCTGGTTGCGTCCATTAATCGTGTCTTCACCTGGCGTCCTTCATCCTGGCGGGAATCGATAACATTTAGAATAGTTTGTTTGAAAGTTGTCCGATCAACACGATCTGCAGTCCCACAAAGGAGAACTCGCCGCCAACGATTAGGATTCTTCTTATCAAAGTCCATGATGCACTTTTCTCCGCAAAAAAATGAAATGTTCTTTAAAGTCAAATACTGTCGCCTTTGAACGGCGGCTTCTTTTGCTTGTTGAAGCATCTTCCAAACAGACATTACTCCTTCGTTTCAAGTGTCTTTCTATGTGTGAGCGTGATGTGTACGTTGACACACAGTCTCTATGGCATTTGAGCTCGATAGATTCGTCTGCCTGTAATCTCTGTTCAAGCTCTTCATGTACACCATCTTGTCTTGCTTTGCTTGACCGGATGATACTTTGCACTGTCTGGACCAACTGTTACCAGAGGTTTTCCAGGTTTAGTTGCATCGCAGGGACTGAAGAAACAGTCTCCAATGGTGATGGAGCCTCAAGCTGTAACAATAGAGGTAATTATAAACATCAGTAAACATTTAATTTCTTTGTTCGTGTTTTAAAAAAATTCTTAGGAAACAGGTTCCACCCTGTGTACTTTTAAAAATCAATAAAATACACATTTGCTTTCAGACAGATAATGTTAAATAATAAATAAAAAACTTGCTTGCAAATAATATCGATCATTCTCCTGTAACAGAAAACATTACTCTTACTTAAAACTCAGTTCTCCATGTTTCTTTCATTACATTACAAGCCTCAACTTACTTGATCAGAAACAGTTCATGCTGTTGATCTTCTGAGGTCAGCGACTTCACAACTGTACTGGGGATAAACGGCTCTGCACAAGTTATTTTCAAACAGTTTTGTTGTTGTTGTATAACTGTACTGCAAAAACGCCGATCGGCGCGGACAAATTCAGGGGGTAGTGTTATGGTAATTTGCATATTATTGAACGAAATTTAAATGTTATTACATTTAAGTGGGTTTATCATGACCAGTGACCCTAAAAACACGGGTTTGGACACATCAACCAGGCTATTTGGATGCTTACTTTTGGAGATATTAAGAAAAATAGTAATTTTGACAATGGCCACCACTAATTTGCATATTAATGATTTTTTTTTTACAAAAATGCTCAAGGGTGTCAGAGTGGCATCAGTCGGAGTATTCATTCAGATGATCTGGTGATCACAAAAATGCAGAAAAACATTGTGTGGACCCTAATGCACGCTTTTCTGGCCAACACTCAGACTACTGGTTTCCAAGCCGTTTGCCATATTAACGTATTTTCCAAATTAAGGAGCCACATCTTTTTTTTCCACCCATCACACACAGCTGTTTATAAAGATTAACATTTGTGAACATGTCCCTGAAATGTCTATATAAATGCAACGTTGTGTTTCGGTGAAAGCGACTAAAGGTTTTTGGGTTGTATACAGTACGTGCTGTAGTGAGTAACCACACTGACTCCAACCTGCTGATTCCCGAATATTTGCCGATTTCGGCCAAGAATGTGTGTGTGCCAAGAATCGGCCACTGTCGAACCGACACTCAGATAGAGCCAGCAGGTCAGGTAAGTTAAGCTGAACAAAAGATTGCACTGAAGAAAAGTTGGAGCGAAAACTCCTGAGATTGGGGAAACAAATATTAAAAGGATTTGAGTGCCGCTGTGCACGGGCTGGTGGATTGGCAGGTGCACACAGAGATCTGTTATTCTAATATTGTATAACCATATTCTTAGTTGTAAAAAACACATAACATAAATAATAAAAAGAAGAGGAGGAAGAAGAAGCGGAAGAAGACTTCAGTTAAAGTTACCCAAACAAATTCACAAGCGAGTCCGAGGGACTCAATGGGGTCCCACATACTCATGTGAAAACATTGTCGTGACAATAACACTCTGATGGCCTCAGGAATGCATCAAAAAATGGCTGCACAGACCATGCTAATGCATGTCCATGGCAAAACAACCATTTAAACATTTTACACCTGTTGATAGATCAGCCTCTCAAAGCATTACCAAAGAGTTTGGAATCCTGAACGCCGAGGCGGCCATGACCTGCAACACGTACTTTATTTCCGGTACCCTTCAGAGAGACAGAATTAATGGGATTCCACAGGGAGTCTTGGACAAGAAAGATGCAGAATAACAGACAAGAAATGGCAGAATAGAAGAGTGTGTGTGTGTGTGTGTGTGTGTGTGTGTGTGTGTGTGTGTGTGTGTGCGTGCGTGCGCGTCAGATACACATCCTGACTGTTATGGTGAGCATCGCCACAGATTATGTCTCACATGGGAAAACCACATAATCCACAAAGAGCAACCATCTGTCTGCCACCCAGACAGTTGTTCCTGCTAATGAAAACAATTCCACAAGAAGGCAACTGATGTGATCGATGGGTAAATTAAAACATGTGGAGTGTGACTAGCACTCCCCTGATCACCATTGGACATAATCCTTCACCAAAGTGTCACGTCCAACCCGAAGGCCTCAGCCTGGCGACTCTGTCAAACACAAAGAATACATGGTCAACCTCAGTTAAGCATCAAACGGAGCCACCTATCTGGATTTTGGGCTTGTTTTGCCATCATCTAGATGGCATATCAATAAATATCGAACCAATGATGACCAGCTTCGTCGTTTATACATCAGACGCACCTCCTGATTATTATGGTGTGCAATCTTTGCAGACCATGTGGTTTACCGTGTGACACATAATCCGCAGCGATACTCACCATAACAGTGAGGAGGCTTCATCTGAGGTGTAAACGATGAACGTGGTCATCATTGATTAGATATTTATTGGTATGCTGCCCTGATGAGGGCAAGCAAGGCCAAAATGCAAGCAGGTGGCTCCATGTAATCTTTGTCTGATGGAGTCGCCAGGACAAGGCCTTTGGGTTGGAGGTGTTGCTTCGGTGTCAGACTATGTCCAATGGAGATCGGGAGTGTTCTTGCCGCACTCGAAATGCTTTGATGTGTGTATATATCTATATATATATATATATATATATATATATATATATATATATATATATATATATATATATATATATATATATATATATATATATATATATATATATTTTTTTTTTTTTAAAGGAAAAAAGGTGCATCCAACCAAAAAGTACTCTGCTAATTTAGTAATAAACAAGCAAGTGTCATCCCAGTCTCAGGTCTGAGACAAAGTGGTTAGAATGAGCTTTATCTTATGTCTGAGACCTGGTCTGTTCTGGGTTTTATATATCGAATGTGCTTGCATGATATGGTAAAAGTGCACTCATTATTTTTAATTTAATGAAACGCATTTCACAATCTTCAGTCTTGTATAAGTATGCAATGAACATGCGTTATTACTGTCATCCGAGATGTTGAAAACCACTATGCAAATTAAGAAACAAAGTTAATGGCAATTGTTTCAAGGAAATCTTAACAGATTATGTTGAGGTTGAATAATCGTCCTGTTTTTAATTTGCCTTTTGCCGAATGTTTGCAAAATTAATGATATGATCAGCATTTTCATCTTTCTCATTAACGATGATCTTTGTATTTAAAATGATAAGCATTGTAACTTGCACAGCTCAGACAGTTGAGACTATTCTTTTGCATGTTTACTTTATGAGTTTATTTATTCGTCACAATAACTGAAGCTCTCAATATTATTGACATCTCCTGTGATGACGTCATAGCCTGAGGCTTTTGGCTTTCACAACGCAGGTAGGTGAGTGAGCTCTATTCCTATCTACCTCACTCTGCTCTCTCTCGTCATTTTGACCCTGTACAACTCCTCCGGGATCTTCCACAAACCTCCACCCAAAATCCAGGATAACCTCACATCTCCACTCATCTTTTCCCATTTTCTCCCTTTTGAAAACTGCCGCACTGAGGTGGTTCTATCAAAATCTTAGCTCCACAGAGTAGGCAGTGCACTAGCATCTCATGTATACCTCCATCCCTATCCACAGATATTTTGCACCCCCATTATCCCTACATAACCCAACTCTCTTACTTGGTGATTACTATGTTTCATATCCTTTTCTCTCTCTTCTTGTTTAATATTTATTTACATACATTGGTGAAGCTTGTGGAGTAATTGGAACACAGAACTGATTAGGATGTAACAGAATGAAAAGAATAGTAGAAAGAGAGTGAGGAGGGGGGGGGGGAATCAACAGCAAGGTTGAGGGACAAAACAGAGATAGACTTGGAGAAAAAGGGAAATGGGGGAAAAATGAGAGCAACGGGAGGACACACGGTGTGAAGAAGATGGACTTGGGGTGAACCAGTGAAAATGTTTTTTCTTAATTACAGAAGTGGAAGGACTCTCCATTTCAGAAATGGAAGGAAAAATTGAAAACCTGCAAAGAGATGCATTTGGTGAGGGTTAATTGTGGTGGAAAAGATTATGGTTGTGGATTGTGGGGGGGTGATCCAAGATGGTGGTGAACAGCTCTCTTGAAGCCCTGGAGGGGAAAATGAGATTGAAGAGAGTGTAAACCCAGAGCAGTGAGTCTGGATTTTGGAAGGTTCACCAGAAGAGGGTTACTGGTAGACCACGTGTTGCCTGCAGAAACCTAGAAGCAACAGAGCACAGAAAGGACAGAGGGTGCAAGACAAAAAAGGATGAGGTAGAGGACAAAGGGAGCACCCACCTGTCTGTGATGTGAAAGAGAAAGGCCCAGCGACTCAGTTTCATCATGGGAGATACGAATGATTTTGAAAGGCTTGGTTTCCACTGCATCAAATTAAACATGTTGTGAAGCAGGGGCACCAACCCAGAGGGATGAGCAATGTTACACCAAGCTGTGGATGAAGGCCTGGTAAGTCGATAAAAGTTCAGATGTATCAAGGAAAGATTTTGTACGATGGAGGGTCCCCAGTCAGCATTTGCTTATGGAGGCCAACTTATATTGCGGCTGACAGTGAACCACTATAAGCCTGGTGTTGGCTTAGTGGTTAGGGTGGTGGCTTGGGATCCTAGGGTCCTGAGTTCAAGCCCTGTTGGCCACTGAATTAAATACACCAGGAGGTTGACTCAGCCTGTCATCCTTCTGAGGTCGGCAAAATGAGCACCAGTGTACTGGTAAGGGGGACACTGCATCAGCGGCATTGCCGCGTCCCAACCAATGATGCAACCAGCAGCCACAGGCTGCACTCGATAGAGAGAGTGAACCATTCTTTGTTCATTCCCTCCCTGGATTGTTGCATCCACGTGGGGCCCCACTGTCCCACTGTCAATGGGTTTCCTTTTTGCCCTCGGTCACCTCACTCTTCCAGGAGCCTTGATTTTGTATATCTGGAAACTTTGGATGGAAGGGGGTTTGAAGGGTATCAAAAGGTAACCCCCCCACTTGAAGCCCTCACCCCTGATAAGGTAGCGAATCACAGATGTTCGTCCTTTGCTGTGTAGTTTCCAGCCATTTATTGTTTATTATTCCTTGCAAAAGGTGAGCTTGCTGATGCCTTTAGAACTGACGTCATGTTTTTAGGTTCTGAAATATGAAATTTTTCCCATGGCAGAGTGAAAAACAATGAAGTATATTTTTGCTTTAAAACTTCATTTTTCAAAACAAAGACAAACATACTATTCAGTTTCCAGACAATTATAGACATGTACATGATAATATAGCAATACTATGCAATGATGATTTATAGTATTGAAAACTACAGGAAAATCAACCCCAATCAAAACTTAAAGTGTTAACTTAGTGGTTTGTCAAAACAATTTTTGAAAATGTGGGCAGATTATGGTACAACATGAAATAGCAAGATCTTCCAAAAACTGGAAACCAACCTTCGGCTGGAATTTTACTCCTTCGTCACAAAAACTTAAAAATCAAATTAAAATCAAGAGAAAAACAGCAGGTGGAGTTTTGGGAATGGGTGCCATTTTCCATGTTGTGACAATACTGTGTATATGGTCACTATAAAGCAAAGCATTGTTGGTCCAACTTGATTCATCACTGGAAGGTAATCATGAACATGCACTGTAGTCTGAATTGGCACTGAAATATCCTGGGGAAGCTTGTCCTGGGTTAAACAAGCCATGGGGTTTGCGAAACCAATGTGAAAGGGATGGAAGGGATAAGGAACCACAAGGTAAGAATTTTTTCTCCTGGGGTAAGTATAACCTTGGATAATCAGTGTGTCATGTGAAATGGATATAACAGTGTTCACAAGAAAACACAAGGAAATCAGACAAAGGTGGAAGCCATTCAACCCATCATGCCTGTGCCACATCAACACCACACCACTTTATCAACACAAGATCAAAATAAGAAAATGCAAAATGTTTTTTTTTAAGTGTATTTTTGTGTTTTGTAGATTTTGGAGGGGTTTTTTTTATTTCTTTGTTTTTTTTTTCTTTTCTTTCTTTCAAGCAGAAGGGAGAATGGGCTTGGGTAAAATGCACACACATCAACCACACAACACCCCTTGACGAGACCCCCACCAACAACACTCCATACACATGCACAAAATCACCCATCAATGTTCAAACAACCTCAAAGTCCTGTCAACATCGCTATTCCCCTCGATCTCCATAACTTCCAGGTACCAATCTAATTCCAATGTAAACCTATCTTCTCCTTCTGCTGCCACTCACTTTCCAGGGTGACCATTCCATGCAGTAACTATTCTCTGAGTAAAAGTCCCCTGCCTTACGACCATCTTAACTCTCCTCTTCTTAACTCTCAGGCCATGGCCCCTGGTCATATCATGTCTCCTCTGCTAAATAATTATACTGCACTAATTTTGTCTATACCTTTCATTATCTTCAACATTCACTTCCGGTTCCGGGTTTGGAGCGTCGAGAGGTCTCTTTAGGGGCTCTCTGCTGACGTTCTCAAAGTTAAGTTTCCAGTCGTTACTTGTCCCGTTTTAACTGTTTAATTTTCTCACCTACATGTTACTGTGTGTTCCTAGTTCGGTTTTGTTTCAAAAATCGTGCTATTTTGTGAGTTTTTGTCAACATTCTTACCAGGTGTTTGAGGCCTAGGCCTTGCCGACCGGTTCCCCTCGGTGTTCGATCGTTTTTTTGTTTTTGTTTTTTTCTCCCCATTACCTTCAATTTCTATCCTCCCCATTACCTTCAATTTCTATCCTCCCCACTTTCCGAACGTCCTCCATTCTCCCAACTTATCTCTATTTCTTATCTTAAAAAAACAACAACAATACGCAAACCTTCTCCCGATTCTGCTTCTTCTTCTACCTCTTAACTTCCTCCTCTTCTTCTTCCTCGATTTTTTTTTTTGTCGACAACACTTCCACGACCTAATCTGTTGAAAACTCTCTCAAACATTAATAATAATAATAATAATAATAATAACAAAAACTATCTTATAATGCTTCATCTTCCTCTTGCACACGTGTGGTACTCTTTACTGTTTCATAATGCACTACTCTTCTGCTATTTTAACAGACTGCTCTCATTTCGACCTTTCCTTCATACCTTGCCTAAAAAAATCCAACTGTTACAACGTTTCTTCTCTCCATTCTCTGAATTCGCCTTTATTGCATCCCTCAAGAATTGTGTTAAATGGCATCTCTGACCTAAAACTTTTAAAAACCACAGTTTGCCATGGATGCTCGCTTTCCATCAACCATTCTTTTTTTCCAACTTCAGTGCCAACTCACCCCCCTCACCCCTCACTCTCACTCTCAAAGCAACCATCCCACTCTTCTCCCTCCAAGCCTCCCTCTCATCTCTTTCAAAAATTCCCCCCTCACCTTTCTCCCACCATTCATCCCCGTCACTCATCCTTCCCCAAGTTGCCCCCCTCCCATCCACTAAGCTGCCTCCTTCCACTGCACTCTCCCCACCATCTCCTCGCTCGACCTCCTCAAATCCTCAAATGCCTTCTTCCCCCTCTCTTGTCCCCCCTCTCCCCCACCATCACAGAGCCTTTTCTCTTCCTCATTCGGCCCCCTCCCCTAGCTATTCTGCAATCCCCCACACTCTTTCAACAACTCTCCTTACCTCCCCCCTCGTCCCTTGTCCTACCTTCCCTCTCCCCCCCACCCCCTGCACCCAAAGCCTCCTCCCCTACCTCTTCATTAAAAGTGTGGACCTCAAATATCCGGGGCCTTCGCTCAAACCTTTCAGATCTTTCCATACAGGCTGCCACTGACAAACCAGAGGTAATCTGCCTCACAGAAACTTTCCTCTCCCAAGACGTGTCTGACTCCCAAGTATCTCTCCCTGGTTACTCCCTCCTCCGGTATGACAGACCTGAGCCTCTTCCTGGTGGAGGTGTTGCTCTCTTCATCAAAGACTCTATTCCTCACTCTCCATGCACTGCTCTCACTCCCCCACACCCCCAGGAATACCTCTGGCTATGGCTTCCCCTCCACTCCCACCTCATGTTTATATGTGTACTGTACCGTCCACCTAACAGTGATGACTCCATCCACACCTCACTATCCGAAAACATGGATCATCTTCTATCTTCTCATCCAAACTCTCTCTTCCTCTTATGTGGTGACTTCAATTGTCATCATGCCAGTTGGCTTGGTGTGGGTACCTCTCTCACCTGTCAGGGCAACTCCGCAAAAGCTTTCTGCGACTCATTGGGACTGACTCAATCGGTCAACTTCCCTACCCGGATCTCAACCAATGGTATTCCATCTCTTCTGGATCTGATTTTGACAAATTTCCCTGGCAATATCTGCTGCGCTTTTTCCGCTACAATCGGTTCTTCTGACCACGTCCTTGTCAAAGTGGATATCTCTCTGGCTATTACCAGAGAACCACCTCACCGCCGTCGAGTCTGGCATTTCACTCAAGCCGACTGGCAGGGTCTCCAAGCAGCCATCAAACTTATAGGCTGGTCTCCTATCACTAATTTCTCAAACATCAACTCATCCTGGGAATTCTTTCCAAGAAACTTGCTCTCCCTCATGCACAGATTTATCCCCTCTTGTCTTCAGTTGTCCTACCCTTCCTCCCACCCTTGGTTCACTGAAGCTTGAGGCGAGGCAGTTGTCCTGAAACAACTTGCCTTTGCCTCATCGAAAGCAAACCCAACTGAGGGCAATCTCAGTTCCTTCCACAAAGCTCGGAACAAGTGTGTATCTACCCTCAGGAGAGCCAGAAAACAACATCTTTCTCATCTCAAGTCTGAACTCTCAAACCTCTCTCCCTCCTCAAATTCCTGGTGGCGTCTAATCAAATCTATTTCTGGTGTATGTTTCCCCTCCATCCCCTCCCTTACCTCAAATGGCCGCACTGCTGATACTGCACGTGAAAAAGCTGAATGTCTAAACTCGGTGTTTGCAGCTAAATCTTGTGTCCTAAACCCATCACTTTCTCCACCCACCTTACCCAGTCACACGCAACTGTCCCTGGACTATGTGTCATTTTCTCCTAACAAGGTGGAGAGCTTGCTTTCTAACCTCGACTCAGATTCTGCAACCGGTCCAGACGGCATCAGCCCAGGTGTCCTCAAAGCCTGCTCTTCTACTCTTGCTCACCCACTCTCTGTTTTATTCACCCTCTCATTTGCTCAAGGTCATCTGCCATCTGCTTGGAAATCTGCAAACATCACTGCCCTGCATAAAAAAGGTGCAAAAACAGATCCCTGTAACTACAGACCAATCAGCCTTCTTCAAATCATCAGCAAGGTGATGGAATCCATCATCGCTTCAAACATCAAATCCTTCCTTTTCTCCAATGGCTTGATTTCTGAGCATCAATTTGGTTTCAGACCAGGTCACTCTACCCTGGATATGCTGCTTCTGCTCTCCCATCAATGGATGGAGGTCCTCAATGCCAGACAGGAAATCCGAGCCATATCCCTGGACATATCACGTGCTTTTGACACAGTCTGGCATCATGCACTACTCAACAAACTCTCTCCCATGGTATCCAAGGCCATCTCCACTCATTGCTCGCAGACTTCTTCTCCTGTCGCAGTCAACGAGTGGCCCTAAATGGAGTTCCTTCATCCCCTCTTCCTGTCCAGGCTGGAGTTCCTCAAGGTGGCGTTCTGGGCCTTGTTCTTTTTCTGGTTTTCATCAATGATCTCTCCGACTCTCTGTAAAATCCTCTATATCACTTTGCTGATGACTCCACCCTCTGCCGTACCATATGTCATCCCTCAGACCGGCAAGCAGCAGCTTCTTCGCTCACTACAGATCAGGATAAAATCACAAACTGGTCCAACACGTGGAACATGTCTTTCAATCCTGACAAATCTCACACTCCCACTATGTCTCTTCAAAAGGACCGTTTAGAACCCCCCCCCCCCATTCACTTTCTCAACAATCCTGTGGAAGAAGTCTTTTCTTTCAAGCTTCTGGGTCTCACTATCTGCCATGACCTTTCCTGGGAAAGTCACATTTCCAACCGCGCCTCCAAAGCCAGTCGCCGACTGGGAATCCTCCGTCGTGCAAAGTCCTTCCTCAGTCCTCTTGAGCTTCTGACCACTCATAAAGCTTTTGTCCGTAGCCTGATGGAGTACTGCTCTCCCCTCTGGGCTGGTGCTCCTGCCTCCCACCTTTCTCGGCTTCACGCTGTCGAAACCAAGGCATTTCGGATCATTGGCATCTCCCGCAATGAAGCGGAGTCTTTGGGCCTCTCACTCAATCACCGCAGGCTGGTCGGTGGTCTTTCTGTCTTCTAGCGTCTCCTCTCCAGCCTCGCCCCTCCCCCCTGCTCTCTCTGCGATTTGTCCCCACCACATTTCCACAGGGCACTCAAGGTCAGCCAACAACCCCCTTCTGGTAAAACTACTAAAATCACGAATCACTGCTCACCTTCACTCTTTCATTACTCTTTTTTTCCCGCGTTTGGAATAAACTCCTTCACTCTATTCTTTCCCATTCTTCCCTCCAGGCCTTCAAAACAGCTGTTCACCACCACCTCTTATCATCCCCCATCCGAATCCTCGATCTTTACTACCCCTGATAATCCACCCAAGCCCACTTCCTTCAGTTCCCCTGCTTTCCTTCCTGAAAGTCCCTGCAATGTCTATCTTCTCTTCCCCATGTTCCCCATCCCATCCCTCTCCCTTCCACGGATCTCCTAATGTGTCTGTTCCCCACTGTTTTGTCCCTCCCACTCCCACCCCTCTTGTCTCATGCCCCCTTGCTGTGCATTGTGTGTTCGCTCTCATACGAGCCTCGACAAGGTATACAAAAAAAAAACATCTCCATCAAATCTCTTTATAACCGCCTCCTTTCTAGTGCATAAAGCCCTGTCTCCTTCAGCCTCTCTTCATCGCTGAGTCGAGCTGGGCCAGAAATCAATGTAGTAGCCCTGTGCTGAAACCTCTCTTTTGCCTGAGTTGTGGTGACTCAAACTACACACATTATTCTACATGTGGCCTCACTAAATTATTGTACAATGTTAACACCACCTCTTTGATTTATAAATGATCCCCCTCCGAATACAACCTAAAACCCTATTTGCTTTACCCTCGCTGCCTGGCACTGTGTTGCCTGCTTACCTCCCGTATTTTTTTTTTACCAACCCCAGATCTTTCTCCTGTGTGACATGCTCCAAAATTACCACTTGCATCCTGTATTCTCTATTTTGATTGTTCTTTCCCATCCCCAATACCTTACACTTGTTCAGGTTAAATTCCATCTGCTAATCGTTTTCCCAATCTGTACAAGTATCAATACTTTCCTAAATCTGATCACCACCCCCTCTGCTATCCACTTGACCTCCAAGCTTTGTGTCATCCTCAAATTTGAAAAGCCTACTCTTCACCCCACTATCCAAATCGTGGATGTAAATAATGGATCGTCATGGTCCGTGTACTGCTCCCTGAGGTACCCCATTACTTGCATCCTCCCAGCAAGACATCCTCCCACTCACAGCCACTCTTTGCTTCCTATCACTAAGCCAGTTTGCAATCCAATTAGCTACCTGACCAGTCACTCCAGAAGCCCTCACGTTGGCTAACAAACTCCGATGTGGTACCTTATCAAATGCCTTCTTAAAGTCTTGATATATTATGTCCACTGCCTTTCCCTCATCCACCCAATCAGAAACTGCCTCATGGAACTCTAAAAGATTTGTTAAACAGGAACTACCTTTGGTAAACCCATGCTAACTACCTTTAATTGGTTTGTATTTATTTAAATGGTTCCTCCTCTGGTCCTTAATTAATGTCTCCAACACCTTCCCCACTACTGAAGTTAAACGAACAGGTCTATATTTTCCCAATTCTTCTCTGGATCCTTTCTTAAATCATGTTGCTACATTTGCTACTCTCCAATCCTTCGGTACTTGTTCTGACTCCAATGAGCTTTTGAAAATATCCGTTAACATCTCACTTACCTGCTCAGTCACTTCCCTCAAGACTCTTGGGTGCATATTATCTGGACCCGGAGCCTTATCTACTCTTAGATTTCCTAGCTCTTCCTTCACTTCCTTCACTCCAACCTGGATTTTCAGGAAAAGCCCTTCTTCACCAACTTGATAGATACTCTCAGCTATTGGCAATTATTCTGACTGTTGTTGAATTTGTTGTTGATGGTGGTCTTCAATGTCAGAGTCTAGTTTCAGCTGGTACCAGAGGAGCAGAGTGGCTGGTTTTGTGGTCGTGAGGTTCATGGCATGAGTTGTGGGTGGGCTTCTGTTACGGTACCAAGACTGGCCAGATTTGCTATGTGGGGGAATCATAATCACTCACGTGTACACATTCCCCTTGCCCCAGCTTGGTATGAGATTCCTTAAGCCTGAGGGGGGTTTTCTCACCCAATAATATCATTTCACAAAATGTTTGTTTTCCAATGTGTGTCTGTGGGTTTGAACCTGCTTGTAATGCCATGCCATGATGACTGACTCCATTGAATGTCGTAATGATTACTTTACCCTAATAATTATTCGGCCAAAGGTCAGATAACGCAGCCAGGTTTTGGCTTAACAGTTAAGAGTGCTGGTGTCCTGAGTTCAAGATATTAGTGTCCTGAGTTCAAGCCCTGTCATGCGGCTAAAACAACACCAGGTGGGTTAACTCATCCTGTCATCCTTCTGAGGTCAGCAAAATGAGTACCAGCTTATTGGGAAGAATGAGCTATTCAAGTATCCTGTGTTGGAGTGGTGACCAGTCCAGGATTGTGTTCCCTCACCATAGAAAAACTGCTTAATCAGCCTTATCCGTCAGATGATGTGAAAGGAGTGATTCTTGTTCTTATTTCAGACAACGAGAAAGAACAAACAGATGTTGAAGGAAACAAAATGGCCGATTAAATGGTACCCACGTGGTTGGTGGTGATATGAGAGCTGGATTTTGTCTCTGATTGAGGGCAATTTGACGCCTCACTTTTTGAAGGAGTTTTGAAATATTTAACCCCTTTTTTGCAGAAAAGGAGGAAACTTTTGGCCTTAAATTGACCCCTTTGTCCCAAAAACGAGGTCAAAACTTTGACTCCCACCTTTGTTTGTACAAAAACAAGGTGCGGGTCTTGTTCCAGTGCCAGTTCTGGTTCCGGTGATCCTTTTATGTATTTTCATTGCGTATCGTGGTCATGATTGTGCTGCTTATTTACGTTGGACTGCTTGACAGTCGAGGTGATTAACTACTCTCATTTCAATAATAAACCACATCCTTTTTAAAAAATTTCGTGGAAGTGAATGTGAAAAACCACCTTTTTTCGGTAAAACCCATTTCTCCACCAAAACCGAGACGTAAATGTATGCTTGGTCTCATATGAGAGTGACACCGCTTGATTTTCTCCCCCAAGTCAATTGAAAGACAAGACTCATTTGCCAACGACATAATTGATCTTTTTTAAAATATAATTTGCATCACTACCTCAGAGCCTTGCCCTCCCACTTATAGGTTTCCTTTTCAGTAGATAGCCTGGAAGGATGGCCTCGAGGTATGCACACTCAACTCTAAGCTATCTAGCCTGGGTTTGAATCCCAACCCAGCTATAGACTGCCATCCCAGTGTTTTACAGGCAGGGTGATTCATCCGTGTGTGGCCATCCCTCGGATGGACGTTAAGCCGGTTGTCCAATCTGCCGATATTTGTTGGTGGACGTCAAATATTCTATGATGTCCTTTGTGAGGAGTAGTTGAGCTATCGCAGACACCTTGAACAATTGACAAATTCTTGCCCTAACTCCTGCTGGGAAGGCAATGGCAAACCACCCAGTATAACCCTTGCTAAGAAACTGCTTCGGCAGCACCGACGCTCTGTAACAGAGTATGGTACATCAGAATCTAGACAGATAAGGAAAAGTAATTTCCTTTGGCCATTGCGTCGGATTTTTGTAGCCTTAGATTCATTTTGTTGTGCTCGCGATTTTACTTTGTTTATATCCTTATTTATCCATTGGATTATGTGTCATCCTTTGTCTGTTAATGGCTTTTTTTGGTGCTAATATATTTATGTGTATCATCATGATGTGCAATTGTGTGCAGAGGTTTAATAAATATTTTATTATTTTGCCACATGAACTGATCTGGCCAGCTCCCATGTTTGCCACTCTTTGCTCAGTTGGGAGACATGCGGAAATATTTTATGCAGTTATGTCTGGATAGTCGAGGAAGAGGAGTCGCATTCATGTAAATGAAGCAGTTTCGGATCGCTTCATTATATGAGGATTATAATTTTTTTTATAATGAGCTTAGTTATTTGTGCACAGGGGCATTGAGTCTCTTTTACTAAACTGCTGTAAAAACAAAAGGAGAAAAAGCATGGCAGCAACTGGATTGATTCCAAAATTCTGACAAAATGGTACATTTATTGCCTTTTTTTAGTGATGACAAGTTATTGTTCTTGACATGTAGGCTTCCTCATCACAAAATATCAAATGTTTAATTTTGGAGCTTTCCTGACTTGCAGTTAAAAACTAGTTTTGTTGATGCATAAAATGAGATCAATTGATCAAATGCACATGATGACGATTGAGGTATGGTAACCGCTGTGGCAAGCAAAGGGAAGATCATGATGTTTCAGGTGTTAACCCTTCATCAGAGCAATGCAGCATGATATATCATCTTCCCCTTGCTTCTGACGGTGGATAGCATACCTCCATCAACATTCTACTGATTTCTTCCATTGTTGCACGCGTCTGCCAATGCAGACCGCCACAAGGCCTTTACTGACTCGGCACTGGTTCTTCTTTCTACTTAAAATGAGATGATTTGTTGGGCATGTGAATGCTAAGTTAATTATTGGCAATACTAATGCAAGATATTGCATAAGCAAATGGATATGCATGTCTGTATTTTCCCATGTTCCAAAAAATATTTTGTTTGAGAGGTGGGGGTCACATGATGGCAAAAATTACTGAAATAATGCTGATATACCTGTATTACACAGTAAAACGTCATTCGGCAGACCTAATTGGAAGCATACCTCTCTGGATAAGTTTCCCTGTATGTTGTGTATGTATGTGTAGATAAATAATGCATAATTTTTTTTAGTTAGAGTGGCAGGCTTGGGATCTGAGGGTCCTGAGTTCAAATCCTGCTTGGCTGTTGAATTAATAACCAGGTGGGGGTTGACTCAACCTCATTCTCATTCACATTGTGAATATCACCTGCAGAAATTTATTGAATGGTTTAGCGCAATCCACCAAACAGCAGACAGTGCTGTGACTAAGCTGTCCAACTTCGACTTAGATCTGTGAGCTGTAATTTGTCATATGCAAGAAAGATGGTGATAGAGTGTAAAACGAAAACATAATTCACATTTGTGCAGTGGGACCACAAGAAGCAACAAAAAGAATGAAGAGAGAGAGAGAGAGACATGGAGACGGAGACGGATTGAGACCATATACTCTGGACAGAGCGTTGGTGCTGCTTAAGCAGTCTTCTTGGCTATTGTGCACAATCCTGGACAGGTCACCACTCCAACACAGGATACCAGGGCACTCATTTTGCCAAACTCAGAAGGATGACAGGCTGAGTTAACCCCACCTGGTATTAATTCAACAGCTGAGCAGGGATTTGAACTCAGTACCCTAGGATCCAAAGCCGACCACTCTAACCATTAAGCCAACATCAGGCATAAGGAGAGGAGAGGCCAAAATAACCTGCAAGTAAGAGGGGTGAGTTATGTCGGATTAATGTGGTTAGAAAATATCAGAGGTAAGTTGGGGGATGACCTTAATTAGTGTTGCATTGATAGCTTGAAGTCCTGGAATGAAGAGTACAATTTAATTCCTTCCAGAGCGCAGCTCGACAAATGTGAGAAAATAAGAAGGAATTAGTTGAGGTGTGTGTCAAGCCTGGATTTTGGAGATTTAAACGTCAGGGCATTACTCGAAAATCATACGTCTCCTGGAGGGGCTTGTGAAGGTCGAAGGTTTGAGAGACAACGGAGTGAGGGTACGAGGTGAAGTAGTTAAAAATACAAACAAACAGCCGTCTACGATGTGAGAGCAAAAGGCCTTGTTCTTCGGCCTCATCATGAGATATGCTAATAATCGAGAGCTTTCAATTCCACAGAATGTTCCTTTTTTGATTTCTTGACAGATCTCTAAAACCCTCCAAATGTTTTAAATATTCCAGAAACAGAGTTTAAATTTTAAAAATATCCCATGAACATTTGACTTTCATAAATATTTCAACTAAAACTGTTTTATGCTTTAACCGAATGACATCAATTTGGTTTTTATGAGAACTAGTCGATGCTTAATTACTTGGATTTAGCATGCTTATCGGAATTGATTATTCGTGAACAAATGGAAGGATGAATGTCAAATTTTGTTTGATAAAAATCACTTGTTTTTGCATGCCCTTGTTTTGTATTGCCCGTGCCTTCTTCACTCTCATGAGTCATTCCGTTAATGAATTTTTTTTATTTTCTGTTTGTTCAAGTGCAAATGATTTTTATGCATTGTTTTTCTGAATCCCCATTGGCAAGTGTAATAACACTTGCTTGATTGCTGGTTTGTCCAAAAACTCCTGCTTACAAGGTGTTTCTTTAATGATCTAAACAAGTGGAAATTGCTGCGGTAAGGTCTGGTGTTCTTCAGGGTTAATGCTTCCAATCAGCAAGCCATCTTTGAAATTTCTTACTACATATTAGAACTGGGTCACACACACACACACACACACACACACACACTATCTTGGATGCAAATTCATATATTTACATAGTATTATATATCAGTATCTGTTGTTACTTTAAATCATGTAGCTGATTTAACAAACAAGTGCCAAAACATAGGGAGGTCCATGAGCTTCCAGAAGGCAGTGTTCTCAAGACAACAAACGCAAATAACCCTGACCCTTTCCTCCCTCCCTCCAAAAAAACTCCACCACTCTTCTAGTCCCCTTGGGGCCTACACTATCCTTAAAACGTTTGGACACAATCAATTAAAGTGGGTAATGAAATAACCCTTCCCTCTATTCCAACTTCCAATCTTGCATCACAAAAATCTATTGAAGCTAATGATTTCATTTTTTTTTCATTAACACCCCATGGGGCTCATACAATCCCCAACAAGTTCGGTGGTGATCTCTCACGCCAATAAAGAGACCCCACCCCCACATATCCCAAATCCCCAAATCTATACAAACTAATAACTTCATTTTTTTTTTCTTGCCATAAATCCCCCATGGGGCCAAAACTATCCCAATCAAGTTTGGTGGTGATCTCACAAGCCATTAAAGAGACCACTCCCCCTCCCCCCATCCCCTCCATATTCTAAATCCCTCAATCTATACAAACTAATAACTTCTTTTTTCTTTTTTTTGCCATCAATCCCCCATGGGCCTCCATTATGCAAGGCACGTTTGTTAGCACTGTGACCCATAGGGTTGATGTAAATAGCCAGACCACAAAATAGAGAACACTATTCACACTTCTCTGCATCCCCCAAAAATGACTACCCCTCGATGTTACTCCCCACTGTCCCCTGTTATTGTTGCTAAGTTTGGTTATGATCACTCAAAATGTCACAGGATTTTCCCCGACCCCCCCCCCCAATCCCATAATTGCTGCTCCCCTTCCCCCAAGATGCTCGTCATGAGGCCCCCCTTATGTCTAGCAGGTTCAGTAGCCCTACACTGTTCAGTTCTGAAGATATACAAGATATAAGGGTAAGGATAGACAAACAGAAAATCAAGTGTGATAATAAGGGCAGATTTGCACTTGTGTCAGCTTTGCCTGACCCAGCCTGTGAGAATGGCGCCCTGTAGTTCTTTCAGTGGTGTCACTGACAATTCAACAACAGGCAATGAAATGATCCAGCAGCTGATGGTGATGTGGAAGGTTGGGGTTCTCATGCATGTTCTGCTTGTACTAGTCGATGCCTGCAGCTGTGGAGGAACACCAGTGGAGTGAAACAGCAAAGGATTTACCTTCTGTAGCTTTACTTGGTTGCTTTATGTTGTAGTGTTGATTAATTATATAGTCCAAGTCACAGCTGAGGGAGTTGTTTAGTTAGATCTGATTGGTTGTTGCCTTCAATTACTGTTGAGAGGTGTGATTGGTCTTTCACAGTACTGTATGTATATGTATATGTATATATATGTATATATATATATATATATATATATATATATATATATATATATATATATATATATATACACATACACACATACATACACTTACCTTGTGTAACTTTTAATCCACCAACCCTCCAACAACATCGGACATTAAAATGAGCTCTGACAGATCGATCATCCCTGATCGATTGACAGATCGATCAAAAACTCCATGTACTTTTGTGTACACCATATTTCAGAAACTTTTGAACATTTAGCTTTCATATTGCAGATATGTATTCCTCATGACATTATCTCAATCCGATTGGATCATGGCTGTGATTGCTTCACTTATGTTGGCGTGGCAACCATCTCGGTAATTTTGATTGTGTACTATATTTGTGTGGCTCTTCTTGCCTTTTTCACGTGTGAGAGAGAGAGACAGAGACAGAGATGGAGACAGAGACAACCAAAAGGTGGGGTACCGAGAGTATTATATCTGCTGGTTGTTTAAATTTGGATCCTGATGAGCAGATTTAAATAATACTTCATTTTGAAACTTCATTTATACACCATTGGATCTTCATCATCGTGCTTGGGTGTATTGGCTTAGCTCAACTAATTTTTCCTCTAATTTCATTTTGGAAATAATCTACAAGATTCCAAAATATTTTTGTGCAATGCATTAATTAAGCAGGATGGTGAATGGAATTGAACTCAATTTATTAAATCCTATTTTGTTTTTTGTTTGTTTGCACTCATGTTTGCTCCAATTCTGAGAGTAAAGTGAAAAATTGCAATAATTAATGCATCATGGTTATTATGGAGTCATCTTGACCAAAATAATAATGAGTGAAGCCAGAATGACATGATTGTTTTGCTCTCATGCTACAAAACAAGAGTTGTAATGTTGCTCAAATTACGCAGGTGTCATGTAATTCCTGGAATGTTTTTTTTTTCATCCAAAATCGATGATCTTGGAAGAGTGAGGTGACAGATAGAACAAGGAAAGGTAGAAACAGTGTGGTGCTCTTGTCTTGCTTTTGAGTTCAGGAAAAGTATATTGTGGCTCTCAGGATCCCTCCGATGGACATTAAACTGGGCGTCCCATCCTCCGGCATTGTTTGGTTGATGTTAAAGATCCCACAGTGTCCTTCTTTGAGAGGAGGCTAGCTATCGCTGACACCTTGGCCAAATTCCAAGAGTTGGAAAAGCGACCTTTCAAGGTTTGTGGCCAAGTAACAGCTTCAGCAGCACCAATGCTTACATCGGGCATGGTACATGATGATCTTTTTTTATTATTAACAGTTGAATAAGGCTCATGGAGCAACTTGTACACACAGTGACTTGAGTTGATATCATTGTTTTTAATTAACAGTGCTGAAGAGATAACAATACAGAGACTCAACAGAGTGTGTAAATTGTAGTGGATCTGAGAACCATGACGGACTCACTGGCTTGCTGACTGACAGACAGCATCGTCACAATAGAGTGCCATGCACCTTCAGGAATTTTTCTAGCCTATTGACTCACTAAATAAATTCCCCTTCCATGAGATGTACTATACTCTTCAGAGAGTTCTTGTGCTGTCAAATCAGTTTCTTTACAACAGTTATCCTGGGTCATTTTCCGTTGACTTACACAAGGAAACGAGTTGCAGGAGAAGGCCATTCGTCCCATCATGCCTGCGCCACATCAATACCAGTCAAATTTTTTCTTCAAAACGATGCAATTTCACTGGGAGAGGAATGAGGGGAGGAAAGTGGATGAGACAATGCGGCATGCCCAGGGATATCCCAAGGATACCAAAATTATAATGGGGAAATATATATATATATATATATATATATATATATATATATATATATATATATATATATATATATATATATATATATTGTTGCGAATTCACGCCCGCCGGCGTGCGAACGGCCACGTGACTCGAATCGCGGCACGTCGCCCACCTGACGGACAATTCTGTCGTGACACTCTCGGACTAACGCCAGGAGCTAGTCATGGGTGGGCCTTTCGGCCTCACCACGATCGTGCCAATCGGCCACCCGTGTGGGATAGGGTTGTTCGCCAAACTCGACCTACCTAAGTACCCACGCGGAGGGTAGACCGGGCGATCGCACCTCGCCGCAGGTCGACTCCGGACACGGGCCGCTTAAGTGATCCGTTCCGTACTATCGGGATAACCGAGCGGTGTTATCGTCGGCCTCGACGGTTCTGATTAATTATCGGGCGTATTAAGCCCACTACCAACCCTTTACGTGAAGCAAGATGGAGATTCAATTCAAGAAAAGACGAAGCGAAACGGGAAAACAGTTCAACATGATGCACATTTATTCCACGGCACACAGAAAGCACACATATACAATTAAAACAATTGTGCACAAAAAGCAAATGTAACAAAAGAAACAATGACGCAGAGACACTACCGACTACACGAGCACACGGCAACACTTAACAGTTTTACTTCACCAGACTGGCGCCACACACACACACACGTTTACACAGAAAGAAAAGAAAAGGCCACCCTCAAAGACAAGGGGGCAGACAGGGCCTGTGGGCCAATATTTGCGCAGGACCTGAAAGAGCGGTCAGGTCCGCGAGACCGGGTGGGTCCTACCCGTGTCTTTGTGATGAGCCGCAAATGTGGCAGCGCGGCGGTGCCCTGACTTCGTGCTTCTTCGCGGATTTCGTTGGCACTGCTTGGAGTGGGGTGGGAACAGGGCCCCCTTTTCGCACTATCTCAGCGCGGGGGAAAAGGGGGGGGGATTGTTGATGCTTTGGGGAAAGAGTATAGCTGGCTTGCTTGGGTCCCGTGACGAGCGATTCCACCACGACCACGTCGCCGACCGCTGTCTTCCTTGCCTCGGACCCGAACTCCTCGGTCTCTTCCCACAATTCTCCTCAGCCGACTGCCGAAAACCACCGGGACGCCCTCTCCTCCCGACTCCACTCCATGCTCCAAACTGACTATTCCCAAAACACTCTCCGCTCTTCCAAGGCCGACTCTGCCCAAACCGACTCTGCTCAAAACGTTCTGCCCAGATTAGCCTTGCGCTCGGCACTTTATAGGCCGGCAGGAGAACCCATATGCAAATTTCTGGATCAGAACGAGCTCGGGGGTGGAGCCACGATCGCCCATTGGACGGCGAAAAGGGGGCATGAATCTCCCCTGATCCTATAATTTGCATATCTCGATTCCACAAGGACGCGCCTGGAGCCGGGGCCAAACCGCCCCGTGCTTGCTGATTGGACGGATCAGAAGTGGGCGTGTAGCATTCCTGATCCGAATTCTCCTCGGAAAGGCCGCATTTTGCACTCGCTGCTCAGTGCGTATCTTGTAAGAGCCCAGGACAGCCCGACGCTCGGTGCTCACAGGTGGTGCGGGAATGGCCGCAGAAGGAGAGGGGTGAAGGTGGTGGAGGGTTTATGGTGGTGGTTTATGGCCATGGTGCCGTTTGGAATGGCGGTGATGCGATGTTTGTGAGAGCGAGTTGTGAAGGTAAAGATCGTGGCTGTTGGCGTTGTTGTTGTTGTGAAGCGGCGTTGTGGTTGGTGGTTGTTGTGTGATGGTGGTTGAGACATGGTTGGTTCAAAATAAAGATAGAACAGAAAAACGGCTATCTCAAAGCGTCGCAGCCCGAATGAATCACATTTATTCCCCCTAAACAACGGGTTTGGGGCTAACTACACATGTACTTACAGAGATATCTCACCTATGCGACCTGAATGGTGGTTTGCGAATTTCCACCACCTTAACAATATATATATATATATATATATACATATATATATATATATATATATATATATATATATATATATATATATATATATATATATATTTTCATTATTTTCTTTACAACAAAATGAATTTCCATACCGGATCGGTCGAGGCCCGGGTTACCAATGACCGCCACCGGTACCGGTGGTCAGCAGGGTACCAGTGGAAATTGTGCTACTGCTGGGCGAAGCAGGAGAAGGAGACGGGGAAGGCGAGTCCGGAGGCAGTGGGAGAGGGGGAAGGGTAGAAGTGTGGAGGTGAGAGTTGGAACTCTGAATGTTGGGACTATGACTGGCAAAGGGCGAGAGTTGGCTGATATGATGGAGAGAAGAAAGGTGGACATACTGTGTGTACAAGAGACCAAGTGGATGGGGAGTAAGGCTCAGAGCATTGGAGGTGGTTTCAAACTATTCTACCATGGTGTGGATGGGAGGAGAAATGGTGTCGAGGTAATCCTGAAGGAGGATTATGTCAAGAGGGTATTGGAGGTGAGGAGAGTGTCGGACCGAGTGATGAGTGTGAAGTTGGAAATTAAAGGGGTGATGATGAATGTCATTAGTGCATATGCCCCGCATATGGGGTGTGAGATGGAATATAAAGAAGATTTCTGGAGTGAGTTAGATGAAGTGGTGGAGAGAGTATCCAAGGATGAAAGAGTGGTGATTGGAGCAGATTTCAATGGGCATGTTGGGGAAGGGAATGAAGAGGATGAGGAGGTGATGGGTAGGTACGGTCTCAACGAGAGGAATGTGGAAGGGCAAATGGTGGTAGATTTTGCAAAAAGAATGGAAATGGCAGTGGTAAATACGTATTTCAAGAAGAAGGAGAGGAACACAGGGTGACATACAAGAGTGGAGGAAAGTGCACACAGGTGGATTACATCTTAAGCAGGAGATGCGACCTGAAAGAGATAAGAGACTGCAAGGTGGTGGCAGGGGAGAGTGTAGCTCGGCAGCATCGATTGGTGGTCTGTAGGATGATTTTGGAGGTGAGGTTGAGGAAGAGAGTGAGAGCTGAACCAAGGACCAGATGGTGGAAGCTGATGGAGGAAGACTGTTGCGTGGAATTTAGGGAGGAGGTGAGACAGGTGTTTGATGGTGGTAAAGATGGGTGGGATGATTGGGCAACTACAGCAGAAGTGGTGAGGGAAATAGCTTGGAAGGTACTTGGTGTGACATCTGGACAGAGGAAGGAAGATAAGGAGACTTGGTGGTGGAACGAGGAAGTACAGGAAAGTATAAGGAAGAAGGGATTGGCAAAAAAGAAGTGGGATAGTCAGAGAGATGAAGTAAGTAGGCAGGAGTACAAGGAGTGGTGGCGAAAGGCAAAAAGAGAGGTGGCAAAGGCTAAGGACAAGGCATATGGCGAGTTATATGAGAAGTTGGATACAAAAGAAGGGGAAAAGGATTTATACCGATTGGCAAGACAGAGGGACCGAGCTGGGAAGGATGTCCTGCAGGTTAGGGTGATAAAGGACGCAAATGGGAATGTGTTGACGAGCGAGGAGAGTTTGTTGAGAAGGTGGATGGAGTACTTTGAGGAGCTGATGAATGAAGAAAATGAGAGAGAAGGTTGGAAGAGGTGGAGATAGTGAATCAGGAAGTGGGGTGGATCAGTAAGGATGAAGTGAGGACTGCTATGAAGAAGATGAAAAGTGGAAAGGCGGTTGGCCCAGATGGTATACCAGTGGAGGCATGGAAGTGCTTAGGAGAGACAGCAGTTGGGTTGTTAACCAGATTGTTTAATAAAGTCTTGGAAAGTGAGAGGATGCCGGAGGAGTGGAGATTAAGTGTGCTGGTTCCGATTTTCAAGAACAAGGGTGATGTGCAGAGCTGTGGAAATTACAGAGGGATAAAGTTGTTAAGCCAAACCATGAAGTTGTGGGAAAGAGTAGTGGAAGCTCGGTTGAGAGGAGAGGTGACGATCTGTGAGCAGCAATGTGGGTTTATGCCAGGAAAGAGCACCACTGATGCGATGATTGCTTTTAGAATGTTGATGGAGAAGTATAGGGAAGGCCAGAAAGAGTTACATTGTGTGTTTGTGGATTTAGAGAAAGCTTATGATAGGGTGCCAAGAGAGGAGTTGTGGCATTGTATGAGGAAGTCGGGAGTGGTGGAGAAGTATGTGAGGATCGTGCAGGATATGTATGAGGACAGGTGAGGTGTGCGGTCGGAATGACGGACCGGTTTAAGGTAAAAGTGGGATTGCACAAAGGATCGACTCTGAGCCCTTTCCTGTTTGCAATGGTGATGGACAGGTTGATGGACAAGATCAGACAGGAGTCTCAATGGTCTATGATGTTCGCGGATGACATCATGATCTGTAGGGAGAGTAGGGAGCAGGCTGAGGCGAGCCTCGATAGGTGGAGGTAAGCACTGGAGAGGAGGGGAATGATAGTCAGTCGGAGTAAGACGGAGTACATGTGCGTAAATGAGAGGGAGGGTGGTGGTATGGTGTGGTTGCATGGAGTTGAGGTGGGGAAGGTGGATAGGTTTAAATACTTGGGATCAACTGTCCAAAGTAACGGAGGGTGTGGGAGAGAAGTGAAAAAGAGAGTGCAGGCAGGATGGAGTGGGTGGAGAAGAGTTGCAGGAGTGATTTGTGACAGAAGGGTAGCTGCAAGAGTGAAGGGGAAAGTATACAAGACGGTAGTGAGACCAGCTATGTTGTATGGTTTGGAGGTGGTGGCACTAACAAAAAGACAGGAAGCGGAGCTGGAGTTGGCAGAGTTAAAGATGCTGCGATTCTCGTTGGGAGTGACGAGGATGGACAGGATAAGGAATGAGTATATTAGAGGGACAGCGCAGGTAGGACGGTTTGGAGACAAAGTGAGAGAGTCGAGATTGAGATGGTTTGGACATGTGCGCAGGAGGGAAGCGGAGTATATTGGGAGAAGGATGCTGAGGATTGAGCTGCCAGGTAGGAGGAGAAGAGGAAGGCCAAAGAAGAGTTTCATGTATGCGGTGAGGGCGGACATGCGGGTGGTTGGAGTGTCAATGGAAGATGTGGAGGATAGAGCGAAATGGAGACTGATGATCTGCTGTGGCGACCCCTAACCGGAGCAGGCGAAAGAAGAAGAAGAAGAAGAAGAAGAAGAAGAAGAAGAAGAAGAAGAAGAAGTAGAAGATATATTCATTATTTTAATTAAAAAGGAAAAAAGGCATTTGTTTGTTGGAGGTTTTTTGTGTTTTTCTTGTGGGGTTTTTTTTCCATGGGTAGGGTGAGTGAAGACAGTTCTTGGGTGAGAAAAACACAACACCAAACATACACCACCCCTCGACGAGACCTACACATCCACAACACACCACACATATGCACACAATCACCCATCCATCCTCCAGCTTCGTTATGGTCCTGCCAAAATCCCTATAACCCTCCATCTCCAACACTTCCAGGAACCTGTCTAATTCTAATTTAAACTTATCTTCTGTTTCTGCTGCCAATACCTTTCCAGGGAGACCATCTGATGCATTAACTGCTCTCTGAGTGAAAGTCCCCTGCTTTACTACCAACTTAACTCTCCTCTTTTTTTACTCTCAATCTATGGCCCCTGGTCCGATTACTGTTTACTCTGATAAATAATTAATCTACACTTATTTTATCTATACCTTTAATTATCTTAAACATATCTATCATATCTACTCGTTTACAACCATCTCCTTTCTAGTGGATAAAACCCTGTCTCTTTCAGCCGCTCCTCGTAGCTATGTCTAGCTTGGCCCAGAATCTATTTCGTAGCCCTCTGCTGAACCCTCTCAATGGCATCTATACCCCTTCCTGAGTTGTGGTGACCAAAACTGCACACAATATTATAGACGTGGCCTCACTAAATTGCTGTACAATGTTTATACCACCTCTTTTGATTTTTCAATGACCCCCCTGCGAATGCAACATATAAAACCCTGTTTGCTTTACCTGTAGCTGTCTGGTGTTGTGCTGCTTGCATACCTCCCATATCTATTACCACCCCCAGATCTTTCTCCTGTGTAACACGCTCCAAAATTACCCCTTGCATCCTGTAATCTCCATTTTCATTGTTCTTTCCCATCCACAACACCTTCCACTTGTTCAGGTTAAATTGCATTTGCCAATCTTTTGCCCAATCTATGCAAGTATCAATACTTTCCTGAATCTGATCATTACCCTTTCGTGCAAGCTTTTGTGTCATGTGCAAATTTGGAAAGCAGACTCTTCAACCCATGATCCAAATCGTTGAGGTAAATGATCTGCACTAATAAATGTCAGTGTGTCAGTTTGTCTCCCTCATAACTCCAAAACCATGAAACCTTGCAGCCTGAAACTTTGCATGCATCCAAAGAAAACTCCAAGAAAGTGCAAGAGTGAAAATTGGGTGTTTGGGTTAATTAAAACACCCCTTTTGAAGATAATTAATGGCCTTATTTAATTATATCTTTTATCTGGCGCTTCCTCGGCCACATTGCTCTTTGAGGTCTGAAGGTGTATCCTAGGTAACTTCGCTGGGGTCTGATGCCGCCATGCATTTTTGGCCTGCTCAACCATGTCTTGACTTGGAACAGGCCACAGCGATTTCTTCATGATAAAGTTGTTGTTTTCAATTCCCTGACTCATATTATTGAATGCATATTCATCATAGCTACAAATTGCTGGATACATTGTAATGCTTACAAATGCCCAGAGATGCCAGTGTTCATGGGTACTTTTCATTTCTCCACATGCGGTCCCACAAGAATCTCTTAAACTAAGCTGAATTACAAAACGTAAGCTCCAGAATCAAACTTATAAGCAGGTCCGACTCCTCGGACAGTGTTCATTTGTCCATTTCGTACATATGTGACATTTCGGGTGTCTCCGGGAGGTCTACAGTTAGTGTGACGGTTCAGTGATTGCTCATCGCGTGCCAAGGGAGCTGTTACTTATCAACTGTTTTGTTGGAGTGCGTAAGCCACTTGGTGAGCACTCTGAAATATTGGCACTGTCACTGAACACTGTATGTCGATCGACTTGAACCACAAGCCGACTGGAGGGGTGCTGCATGTATGAGCTGTTGGTTTTGAATGCTCGCCCCGGGTCTCAGAGAGAGAGAGAGATAGAGTCAGAGAGAGTCGTTGATTGGTAACTACATATGTGGGTTTCAGAATGTGGAATGGAGTCCTCCCAGGGCAGGCTCAAAGTATCCACCTTTATTTCGGCAAGGGGTCACGACTCATGGACCAAGCTGTAATTTTCTGCTCTCAATGTTTTGTGCCGAGGGCTCTCTTCAGGATCGTCTCTGAGCTCCAGACAGCTTACAACTGTAGTTCGTTTGTAATAATACTCCCAGGGGTGGTTTTCAGCACACCTGGAAAGTCGTTCCGGGGAGCTTATGGGATGGCATGTCATCCGTCCGTCCGTCCATCCTCAAATACTTGCAACTTCTTCTTTGAAACTACATGTACAATTTCAATGAAACTTTACCACAACCTTCATCACTGTGTTTGTACCACAGTTTGTCTGTACAATAAAATAATCGGAGTCTGAGGTATCTACAGAGGAATTTACAGGGGGGGGGTTGACCCCCCCCACATCCCACATCCCACACCCCACCCAAAGAGGTATTCGTTTTCTTCTCAGAAATGTCACACGCAATTCTGATGAAACTTCACTTCAACTTTCATCACCCATGATGTACCAAAGTTTGTTCATTATATTGGAAAAATCTGGCTCTAAGGTGGTCCACTGGGGGTTGCACCTCCAAAATAAGTAATGTGCTTTCTTCTCAGAAACTGCACACACAATTCCGATAAACTTGATGACAACCTTCATCACCTGTGATGTACCAAAGTTTGATCACGGTACTGAAAAAACAATCCATCGGAATATATTTTCTTCTCTGTTACATATTTTCTGGGTAATCCATGCCGACCAGTGGTTGCCTGGTTATCTTATCCAGCTGCTACCAGGTGAGCACGCAGGGGTATTGGCCCTATGTTTAATAACTCTGTGAGGTTCTATGTCATCATTCCTGTTGTCCAGCTATCACTTGTACAACTTTGGCATTCTTCAGCTTCCAGGATCTTCTCACTTCATTCTTGAGGTCTTGGTGTTTGGTCATTTTCTTGATTTCTGCATCATTTAGTCCAAAATCACTGATATTAACACCTCAATCAGCAATGCCTTCTCTTTTTTTGTACCTCAGTATGATATCTGGTTGCAACGCTTTGATTTCAATGTTCAAGCTCGATGGAATTATTAGGTCATACATGAGTGGTACTTCGAGCCTGGTGTTGGCGCAGTGGTTAGGGCAGCAGCTTGGGATCCAAAAGGTCCTGAGTTCAAGCCCCGTTGGGCCACTGAATTAATACACCAGGGGGTTGACTCAGCCTGTCATCCTTCCGAGGTCGGCGAAATGAGTACCAGTATACTGGGCCGGTGTATACCCCGGTTAAAATAGGTGTACCATATCCCTGTGTCGTAAGAGGCGACCAGGGTTGTGTCAGGAAGGGCATCCGACGTAAAACATGTGCCAAATCACTTTGCGGATCATACGGATGATCCGCTGTGGCGACCCCTAACAGGAGCAGCCGAAAGACGAAGAAGAAGACATGAGTGGTACTTCAATGTTTTCAGTGATCTATTTTGGTTAATGTTCCCACAAATTCTGTGAAACTGGAATATTTACGTTTTTGCAGATGTGCCAGAGAAATTACTTGACAAACTCGGTTGTGTCATTGTGTGTACAGCTGTTCTGACATGCGTTATTATTTTTGTGTGTTCGGTCATTAAGCATCACATATCATTCTCTCCACTCACCCCACCTCGACCCCTCACCTTTCTCTCCTCTCTCTCTCTCTCCCCCCCCCCCCTCTTCACACCCTTCCCTCCCACAGTGTATAGCGATGTTTGGTGAGGCATCGCTATCCCCACCTCCTCCATGCCTTCCTCGCTCTTCCCCCTTCCTAGCTTCTCCTCCCTCCTACCTTCATCCTCTCCTCTTCTCTCCCACCCTTCCTTCCATCCTCCTCCCTCCTTTCCTCTCTTCTGCCTCCTCTATCTCAACTCCTTTCCTCCTCTCTCCCCTCCCTGTCTCTTCTATCCCCCTTCTCTTCTCATTCTCTCTCCCCCTCTCTTCTCTCTTCTTGTCTCTCCATACCCTCCCTCGTCTCTCTCCTCCCCCCTTAATTCCTCCATTACTGAAGTGACAGGTTGTATTTGCTTGTGAATAATAATGGCCCTAGTACTGATCCCTGAGGTACCCCATTACTTACATCATTCCAGCAAGACATCCTCCTACTCACAGCCACTCTTTGCTTCCAATCACTAAGCCAGTTTTAGCTACCTGACCAATTCCAATTAGCTACCTGACCAGCCACTCCACAATTCCTCACCTTGGCTAACAACCTCCGATGTGGTACCTTATTAAATGCATTCTTAAAGTCGAGATATACCATGTCCACTAACATTCGCTCACCTACCCAATCAGACACTGCTTCAAAGAACTCTAAAAGATTTGGTAAACCCATGTTGACTACCTTTAATTAGTTTGTATTTATTTAAATGGTTCCTTATCTTGTCCTTAATTAATGTCTCCAACACCTTCCCCACAACTGAAGTCAAACGATCAGGTCTATTGTTTCTCAATTGTTCTCTGGATCCTTTCTTAAATAATGGTGTTACATTTGCTCCTCTCCAATCCTCCGGTACCTGTCCTGACTCCAGTGAACTTTTGAAAATATCCGTTAACATCTCACTTACCTCCTCAGCCACCTCCCTCAATACTCTCGGGTGCATATTATCTGGAGCCGGAGCCTTATCTACTCTTAGATTTCCGAGATGTTCCTTTACTTCCTCCACTCCAACCTGCATATTCTGTAAAAGCCCTTCCTCACCTCCTTGATAAATACTCTAGGCTATTGGCAATTCTCCTGACTGTTGTGTAAAAGTTTAAGAAAAATACCTGTTAATAAGCCTGCCATCTCACCTTCATCACTAACCACTCTCCCGGTGTTATTTCTCAATGGGCCCGCACTGGTCCTTACCTGTTTTTTTCTCCTGATATACTTAAATAATGTCTTGCTGTTATGTTTAATATTCTTAGCCACATCCTTCTCATACTCTCTTTTGACTTGCCGAGTTATTTTCTTAACTTGCCCCTGTTTACTCCGATAGTGATAAAAATCTAACTTCATTCCTGATATTTTAACCTAATAAATGCCCTCTGCTTCTCCTTAATTGCATTCCTTATCTCACGACTCAACCACCCTGGCCTGTTTCTGCTTCTGGTTTTTTCCACCTCATTGGAATGTACTTATTCTACACTGACGTGGATTTTTTTAACCCACCTTGTTGTGATCGTTTTCCTCCTGAAGGATTCTAACTGGCCGATTGTGGAATCCTATTTGACTTCAGGCAGAGTTTAACGTTTGTCCGATTTGGTTATAAAATCCTACAAAAACCCTATCGACACTGATAAAACTGATATCCACACAAGTCCTTCCTTGTGAAACAATTTATTTTCTAATTATCCGCTATACACTTCTCACCCTCGTACAATGAACTTAAGAATCCCCATTGATTGCAATATTATTTGGTTCTATTTCATTTATTCTTACTTTAGTTAACAGTTTGACCAACCCGATTCAATTCACTTCTACATTACATCAGAGAGTTTTATTCTAACTTGGTAACTGGTCAGTTCCAAGGAGTACAAGCCACTGAGATACTATACTTCCTCACGTGCTTGCACTGAAACAATTTTACATTTCAAAGCATTTTATACTTTCATGAGAGAGAGGTTGGGGGATATTCACCCAGACTGTAGACGTGTCCTTTAGACGAAAAGCCACTTCGTTCATTTCTAAGCAAAGGTTCATTTATCAGCTCGGTCACTCTGCTCCAGAACAACACATTTCTTATCATTTAGGGCAAAAGCCTTTTGGCCAGAAATGACAGCCAATTCAACTTGCAGCATAAAAGTTACATTTCTGAAACTCCATTTGTTACAATTTAAAATACATTAATATAAATTTTTCCCCCACAACACTCTACACATTTGCTCCTTGAAGGTTTCCCATTTCTCTGATGCTGATTGTCCTGTCGTTAGTCTCCAAATCTGCATCACCCAATTCTCTCCTCATACCCTCAAAGTTTGCTGTCCTGAAATCTAATAGCCTTACCCTACTATCCTAAATTGTAACCCTTAAAAGAATCTTTGCACACCCAATGTTATGGTCACTTGACACGAAATGCTCCCCGATCTCCACGTCCTCCACCAGTTGGGATTGTTACTTAAAAGGAGGTCTAACACTGCACTCCCCCTCGTGGACTCATCTACAAAAGCAATCCTGGACTAAAACTAGGGAATCCTCATCTGCTCTACCCTTTCCCTGTTCCTGGACCCAATCTATCCCTGGCAAGGTAAAATCCCCCATAATCAATATTCTTCTCTTACCACATGCCCTTTTGAATTCTCCATTTTCTCCTCCTTCCTCCTCTTCCTTCACACCCTATTAAAGCATCCTACCAGTATCTTACTGTTTTTACAATCTCTAATCTCCACCCAAAGAGAATCCTCCACATTAATTCCCTCCTTAATGTCACCCCTTTTTCTTGATGCAATGCTGTGTTTTACCCATATTTGCTACTCCTCCTCCTATTCTCTCCTTCCTATCACACTGATACACCTTGTAGCTTTCTAATCCTGTCCCCCAGTTACTGTCTCACTCAATGTCTCCAGTTACTGTGTCCCTGATCCATGTCTCATTCACTGCAACTATATCGTACTCCTCACTATCCACTTTGGCTTCAAGCTCTTCCATCTTAATATTTAAACTTCTGGCATCGGTAGAGAATATGTTTATCTTTTCCCTTCCTGAAATTCTATTTTCTTGCCTGGCCTTACTAATCACAATTACATCATCAGTTCCTTCCTTGATAACTATAAAGGAAGGAATTGATGATGTGACGAAACAGCCGTGCCTTCTCAGCAATCAGTCAGGGCAGGAATTTGGAATTTGATCAAAGTACTGGCAGTAGATTACCTACTCTGTGTGAGGGACACTGTGGGATCTTTAGCATCCAACAACTAATGCCGACAGATGGGATGCCCACTTTATCATCTTTCCGAGGGACGACACATACATTGATGAATCACTACTACAACTACTACTCATCCGTATGCACATCTAATGGGCCTATCGACCAACCTTGTAGTGATGACCCTTTTGCATTTTGTTTCCCAGGGCAGGGGGAACACAAGGTTAGGCAGGAATTTTGGAATTTTGTTTTGCTCATGGTGCCGGCGATTGCTTGCCTACATTCCGTGAAGGACACCGTGGGATTTTACCATCCACAAACTAATACCGGCAGACGGGATGCCCACTTATAGCCCATCCGAGTGATGGTACACACGTCGATGAATAACCCTGCCTGTGAAACACCAGGATGAGAGTTTATAGCTGTGCCGAGGCTGAAACCCAGGCTGGACAGCTTAGAGGTGAGTGTGCATATCTCTGGACCAACCGGCTTGTCCTGCATCCATATGTATGTCGTGTACAGTGTACAATATGTCTGTGATGGTTCATACATCCTCAATGTTAACTTGTCTTCCCACCATTGTTAATTTATTTACATGTGAACTAATATTTCATTGATATATGAACTAAAAGAGTCCCACGATTCAGTTGTATGTGTATGTATCATTTACCACCATTTATATATCATTGGAGTCTGGAAGCTGCAGCTAAAGATGCAGCTTAAAGTTGCTTAATTAATGGTTGGACAACAGCTGGTTGGACCTATTCTAGTGGTCTATATGTTTCTGAAAATATTTATTTGTTATTTTGTCAGCAGGTTGTTCTTCTGCAGCCTGCTCATCTCTGATGTGTTTAGTCTTGCGTTTCGTTCTGAGCAGAATCGTACAAAACTTGGGGGATGCCAGCCATTTGGTTCATTGTCAGCAGAGGGCACTGAACCATACAATACATTTTCCTTTGAAGGGGATATTTCGTGAGCTCTCATTTGGAATGTTGTATGTTAAAGATCTACGGTATATTTCACAAGAATAAGATTTTGATTCAGTTATTCACGATAAAATCATTCAATACTCCTGACACAGACAGAATGTACATTTCAACACCTTGCTGCCTCCCTTTTCTGGTCCAAAATCACTGCATTTACCAAATATCGTGTGAGCTTCCAACGTTACATCGAATGATCATGTTCGTTGGGATATATGACTGTACTTGTTTGATTGAGAAGATGAAGCTTTTGAAGGGAAAGGAAAAAAAACATCACACCATGTAATGTGTCATAAGCCTGTTGATGTCATGAATGTTCTCCCAGTATAACCACTCCTTTAATATGAACTTAAAGTGTGAGTCTAAACCCTTCCTTCCTTCACTTCAAACAAGGCAAAGTAATGGAAAATGAAAATTTGTGTGACTCACGTGTTAATGAAAAGATCTCATTCCAAACGAGGTATTTTTCAGTTGAATCAAACAAACATTGAGATCCAGACCTCGAAAAAGCTTGGCCAGTCAAGGTGTACCAACTTCCAAATAATTTGACTACAATTCAGATGTTGCTTCTTTCTTTGAAAAAAATAAAATAAAATAAAAAAGCTCCTGCTTTATTTACATTCAATTGACAAAGGTTCAAGATATTCTGCCAGGAAGCATGGCTAAAAAATGCAATATTATGAAGGATTTAGTTGGTAGTTGGTAGTTAGTTAGATATAAGGGAACAGTAATATTTTCAATGATAAGGTTTGAGAATCTGCTAATCTTTTGTTTGCGGTGGATGGCTACAGGTAGTGTAATTTGCTGGGAGTGTCGCTTTGGCATTGATGCAGTGCCCCCTGTAGGATGGAGCAGGAATTTCGAATTTGTTCAGGGTCTTGGTGATGGCTCGCCAACTCTTCCTGATGGACACCGTGGAATCTCTTACGTCCATCAACTAATGCCGACAGATGGGACACTCAACTCGGTATCATGCCTATCTGAGGCACAGCACACACATTGATGGATCTCCCTGACTGCAAAACAAAAGGAAGGCAGTTTTGGTATGTCACTCAACAGACACTAAACAATGCGATTGATTGCAAGGCACAAGTCATTTCATTCCATAGCACAACGCATTCACATATCTCCAACTCCATTAAGATGGTGTATCCTCTCTTACGTCACCATCCACTTCCTCTTGCATCATCATGTCCCTTCCAAGCAATACACAATCATCCAGAAATTTAACAAAAACAATGTAATTGGAAAGAACATAACACATTAGAAAGAACACAACAAGTTTATAGCTTGGCAAAGATTCAATCCCATGCTGGACAGCTCAGGGGTGCCGATGCATACCTCTAGGCTATCCTACCTGCTTCAGAATGGATTATAAGACAGAATGTCCTGCCTCTCCATGGCGTCTGCCAGATCTGTCTATATTTTCAGAGGTTTCGCAAGGTGCTCTACAAGGAATCAAAGCAAATCTGGTGAAAAACGGACATTTTAAAATAAAGTTACAGTGTTTGTGTGGACCCCAAACTGATGTACCACGTGACGCATACACAGACAAGCAGGCAACATGGTAGTTTTCTTCAATGTTTATATCATGGGCGACTGAACTTTGCGTGTCAGGTCAGGTCAGGTCAGATTATATCTGTGACTTGCTTCAGGTACCAGGTAAACCTGTACTAACCTGTTCCATGGTCAAGATGTCGGCGATTAAACTGGCTCCCCCACCAAGTTTCTTGGTGAGGAGAGTGTATGATATGGACACCCAGCAGGATGAAGAACAAACCTGTCGAAGGGTGGAGGGGCTCCTTGTGAGTCAAAGGCCATCCATATCGTGTGCCCAACTGTTGATGAGGATGTCCTTCTGCAGTTGGGTGACTTTTAATTAGGATGTTGGTGGCAGAATTTGCACTCCAGCCACCGTAAAACCCTTCATTCCACAAAACTTTTCAAAAGCAATAAAAAAAATGAAAACCGACACTGTGGGAGAACCTCCTATCCAGCTGCCCTTCGTAGGGCAGCTCACCAGATGATGGGATTTGGGCAAAGCCTTCGGCACCCCCAATCTTTGATGATAGGAGGGAACCCACGGGGTAACCTTCCCAGCTCAGGTTGGGGTAGTGTGTGTCAGGGTGGTGCTGAGGTGTCATCCACCAGACAACAGTCTCCTTGGGTTAACCTGAAGCGGTCACTTCGGGTGGGTGCTTGGATTGTCCTATCCCGAAGAGAGGATGATCACCTGTCTCTGTTGTCATCTGAGTTCAAACATTTGGACATCGGGATTGCAGCACTCTCTGAGGTTCGGAGACTGTATTGCGTTGAGATTATGGCAGGTGGTTACACCTACTATTAGTCTGTTTGTTATGATGGTTACCATGCCCAAGGAGTTTCTGCAGCTGTTTCCAATAAACTGACTCCAATGATAATTGAGGTAACACCGGTCAACGAGTGTATTATGAGATGAATGAATCGTCACTCCTTCGGTGTCATTTCCCTGGTCTCTGCATATGCTCCGACTAAGGTGAGTGATCTCACCGTGAAGGACGCCTTCTATGCCACGCTCACATCTGTGGTTGATCAATGCCCCAGGCGAGACACTCTTCTAGTCTTGGGGGATTTCAATGAATCGACTGGAACTGATAGGGATAGTTACGAGACATGTGTTGGGCCCCATGTGTCTGGAACTGTGAACCAGAATAGCACTACATTCCTTAACTTTGCAAGAAGTCATGGAATTAGTGTGACTGGTTTCAGCGCCCACATGCTCATGCTGGACTTGGAATACCAATGCTGGTGGTGTTGCAAAGAAGATTGACCATGTGCTCATTGATGGTCACTGGCGGAGGATCCAGAACTTCAGGGTCTACAGGAGTGCTCAGTTCCTCAATACTGACCACACCCTTGTTGTAGCAACTCTGAAGTTGCTGTTTAAATCCAAGAGAATGTTACCATCCCAGCCTAGGCTGGATGTTGGCAAGTTCAAGTTTGGGAGGGTAGCTGAGGAGTTTGCAAACAGGCTGAGTGGAGATTTGGGGGGTCTGGGTGCATTGGGGAATCCGGAAGAGTTGTGGAGTGCCTTCAAGACCACTGTCCTTGATGTTTCCGGTAGATGTCTTGGAACTCACCGGAAGGCGAAGAAGAATTTTTTCTCAAGGGACACGTGATCACTGGATTGAGCAGAGTCGCAGGGCCAGGGTGAATGGCAGAGCTGAACTATTCATGGAGCTGAGGTGTAAAAATGTACGTGCATTAAGAGTGGACAAGGAGGCCAATGTGTGAAGAATCTGTAAGAGGTTAGAGCATCACCTGTAGTCAAGTGATGCTCGTCCTGCTTTCACGGGAATTTGTGCATTGCATTACTCCAAACCCGGCCTTCGGTGTACTGCAGATAGAGGAGAGGGTGGTGAGCTCTTGACAGAGGAGTCAGAAGTAAAGGCCTGCTGGGCCGGTTACTTTGAGTGGCTGTGCCAGGCTGATCCACCAGCTGCCGAGTTGGATGTAAGGGTTGTTAAAATTTTGATTGCGAACCCTCCAATCAACTGTGGTCCAGCTTCGTTTGTGGAAACAGGCTGTGGTGATCCAGTTTTAAAAGGGTTAAAGCTCCTGTGATCTGTGGCTTCCATGCTGAACTTCTCATGGCTGGTGGCAATGCTGTGCTCATGTCATTGTATGCAGTTCTGTGCTCTGCGTGGCACACAGGTATCATCCCAACTGACTGGAAGAGGGGCCTTGATGTCCCTCTCTGGAAAGGGAAGGGTGATCACCAAGACCGCAACAAGTACTGAGGGGTGACGCTACTCTCGGTGCCGGGCAAGGTCTTTGTTTGGATAATTCTTGATAGGGTTTGCTACCATCTGCTTGAGCACCAACGTCCAGAGCAGTCAGGCTTCAAACTAAAGATTTCATCGATTGACCGAATCCTTTCTCTTCGGGTCCTCACCGAACGCAGATTAGAGTTTTAGGAGGGGCAGCTTGCAGCCCATGTTAATCTCTGTAAAGTGTTTGATTCAATGAATTGGGATGCCCTCTGGAGGGTTCTTGGTTTTCGTGGGGTGCCACCAAAACTGATCAATCTGATGTCTGAACTATACTCTGGTACTGAGAGTGCTGTGAGATGTGGTGGCACCATCTCTGACTTATTTTCAGTTGTTGCTGGAGTTTGTCAGGGGTGTGCACTGGCCCCCACACTTTTCAGCATTTGTATGGACTGGATGCTGGGGAGGATGTCGGAGAGATAATCTGTGGTGCATCGTTCACGAATGTCAAGATCTCTGACCTTGATTTTGCAGATGATGGTCATCTCTGTGGAGACTCAGGATCTCCTTTTGGGCCCCTCGAGGTGCTGAATGAGGAGTCGGCGTCGCTGGGATTACGGGTTTCTTGGGTCAAAACTAAGATACAGGCTTTCATTGACATCTTCGACACTGCTATCCTGTCCTTACCTGTTTGTGGTGAGGATGTTGAGGTCACGACTTGATTCACTTACCTTGGCAGTTTTATTCATGTTTCTGCTGGCTGTGAGCCAGAGGTCAACAGATGTCGGGGTCGGGACTGGGGAGTCTCAGATTCACTGGATAATGGGGTGTGGTGCTGCTGGTACCTGTGTGGGAGGATGAAAGCCCGAGTATTCAGGTCATTGGTGCTTCCAGTCTTGCTCTATGGATGTGAGACTTGGACTCTGACCAGGGATCTGGAATGGAGACTTAATTCCTTTGGTACCAGGTCTCTTCAGAGAATCCTTGGCGATGGCTGGCGGACTTTGTGTCAAACGTGTGGTTGCTGAGAGAGACTCAAATGACATTTGTTACCTGCATATTCCGTGAGCATCAGCTGCAGCTGTATGGACTGACTTCTGGCCTTGACTACTGGCTCATTTTCCTGATGCTGATCCTGCTCACCATATTCTCTCAGCGAGGGAACCTTATAAGTGGAGGAGGCCAATGGGCCGACCACATGCCTCGTGGTTGCAGCTGATTAATCAGCATCTCAAAGAGAGGGGACTGGGCCAGGCATCTGCCTGGGGGATGGCCAGACAGAGGCTTCTGGAGTACCAGCGGAAAGTGGTTTCAGCGACGCGCTGCTCCGGCGCATGCTCCCATACCTGACCTGACCAGAACTTTGCGATGTCTCCAGGGTTGTTCTGCATTAAGCAGCAACTCTTTTGTGGATAAAGTCATTGTTTGAACAAATTCATTTTATTTCATTAACTGTTGTGTGCACGTTGAAGACCATCTTTAAAGTTAAAGGGATCCTATATGGTATGCAGCGACAGCTGGGCCAGCCTTTCCTTGGAGTGCTTGCTTGAGTGATTATGCCATTTGCCGAGCTGCATTAGCGGTACTGTGCTACGTCATTCTGAGCGAATGTTCACTCATTGCGGATGCTTTCAGAGCGAGTGGTTCGTACTCCGTCACCCTGAGTGAGTGATTCATGCTCCATCACCCTGAGTGAGTGGTTCATGCTCTGTCACCCTGAGCGAGTGGTTTGTGCTCCGTCACTCTGAGTGAGTGGTTCATGCTCTGTCACCCTGAGCGAGTGGTTTGTGCTCCGTCACTCTGAGTGAGTGGTTCATGCTCTGTCATCCTGAGTGAGTTGTTCATGCTTTGTCATCCTGACCGAGTGGTTCATGCGCCATAATCCTGACCGAGTGGTTCATGCGCCATAATCCTGAGCGATTGGTTCATGCTCCGTCATTCATTCTGAGTGAGTTGTGAAATAATACCCGATTTCTGAGCCATTTGCCGTATTGACGTGTTTTCTAAATTTCCGAGCCAATGTTTTTTCCACCCAACACATGCAGCAGTTTATAAGGACTAATGTTTGTGAACATATCCCTGAAACATCTTTAGAAATCCAACATTGTTTTACGGTGAAAGCTACTCAAGGCTTTTGCTTTGTATGCAGTCAGTACTGTTAGTCTCAGCAAAATGTGACTAAACCGAGAACAAATTGCAACAGTTTCGCAATAAAGTTTTTTTGGTACCTATACATATTATGAAAGACATACTAAAAGTATAGGTGAATATATTTAGTGGAACAATATTTGGCAGACATTTTAAAAATGGCCGCCATCGAAAATTTTAATTTTTTATTATATTCTTATATTTGCTTTTGTAGGTCATTAAAAGGCCATATATGATTAATTTTGCACTGCAGCCTATGAACTTCGGTTATTATCTTGTAGTTAGAATAATAAAATTTCATATTTGATATTCCCTTCATCAGCATAAATCCAATATGGCAGCCAATTTTTGGCATTTTTCATAATTTTGCTCATAATTTTGCAACCAAATCATTTATTACGTTGCTTTTATCTCTACTTCTAGGGTTTCATGGAAGGTGAATATATCTAGATCAAAATTAACCCATTTCAGAACTTCCTTACAGTACAGTTGGCCCATTCAAGGGTGGCCGAAGTACGGCAGTACTCGCGACCGAAATCCAGCTTTTTGGACGACCGCTTTGAAGATATGTGAAAAATTGTGGTAAAACACCAAATTTGCCACAAATGAGCTTGAGGAATTGCTTAGTTATTATTGACATAGTACCAAGCATGATTTTTTTCCTAGAAACCCTTAAGTACAAAAATCCAAAATGGCCACCACGCAGATCAATTATTGTCATAACTTTGTAAATATTTGTCCCAACAACATAAATGAGGTGTCCTGTATGTTTTCAGACCTAAGGAATCTCATGAGACCAATGTTTACTTCATAAAATATATGTAAAGCCAGAATATATATATATATATATATATATATATATATATATACATATATATATATATATATATATATATATATATATATATATATATATATATATATATATATATATATATATATATATACTGTACATGTTATATCAAACATTTTATCATCACACCTGTTGTATATTTTAAACTATACAGTGCAGTGTCAAGTTCAACCTCGAAAAACAAATGCAAAAAGCTTCGCAATAAGACTTTTTTGTTCATATACATGTTGTGAAAACATACTTTAAGAAGTATAGGTAAATATATTTAATGGAACACTGATTGCTATCCACTTAAGTATGAGTGCCGTTTGATCAGGTTTATTACTAAAAACTGCTATACTATGATAAGTAAAGTCAAAACAAATAACGCCACACGCTGTGGTAATGTTTACTACACATAAACACCTTTTCTGATATAGATGTTTATATTGATGTTCTGGGAAAAGGGTGGTAGTTCAACCGAACATGTGGTGTAGGCATAGGAAGATGGTTTACCTTTGACAGTCTCGCAATAATCTATTCTTCCTCCTCAGAGTCAGTGTCCATGGCTGAGTGCGTAATATTGGCGCATACACCTCTACATTCGCCACATGCCATAGAACAGTCCAGTCCATTTTTGCGGCATGTACATCGCATTGTGTTGCAGCCTGACTTGCAGTTGCACCTCATTATTTTGAGGAGATCTTGGGGAACAGGAATCATTTTGGTGAGGATAGGCATCATTTCCCCATTGTTGACTCTACAGCCCCACTGTTCAGCAGGTAAATGACTTGTATCATCGGTCCATTCTTGTACTTGGTGATAAACCCGCAGACTGTGATATTTGATGGACCCTGATGTAGGTGGCAAGGATTGAGGCTGTACCATCTCTTTTCGAGAAATGGTTTTGTCATAGAAGTTGCGGAGTCTCAGATCATTGAGAGGTTCTCCTTGGCGTCCTTTGTACAGCGAGACCATTGCGCGTTCTCCTGCTACTACGATTTCTTCTTTTTTGGCATCTTTTTTTTCATGAAGACAAATGCTTGTTTTGCAAAGTATGAGCCTTTCTTGATTTCTAGTAATGGCACCTTTTTTCCAACGCCGAACACTCGAGACGTTGTGTCGCAACCAGCGATGGCATGTACAAAAGGTAGATAGTCACATACAACATCACCTAGCAACGATCTTGTTTCTCTGATATTCCAGCATCGTTGAACTTTTTGTGAGTGTGTCTTCTGCTCTGGCCTAAAGAAGATATTGTGTGACGTGTTGATTGCATGATCACACAAAAGTACCAACAGATCTGTCATCGCCAATTAGTCGCGTGTCCATTCTTGCAGATGATGCGATAGCTGTTTTGACAATGAGGAGGTCGGCGACCCCTCTTGCATGGAATACATCGCACCGTTCTTCTTGGAGCCTCTGAGACAGCATGTTAATGAATCGCTGCTTGTTCTTCTTGTTACAGAGGAACTCTTCTTTTGTAGTCTGGAGTGCCATTGTGCTTGAGAAGTGTACTTCTACTCCTACACATCCACCATTCCTCTTTTAATGTGTGCAGTCTTTGGGGCTTGGTCCATCCAAATATCCATCAAATACTATTATGGCCTTGCCATATTTGTGTTTGACGTAACTGCAAAATAGCTTGACAGTTATGCCTATCTCTTTTCATCCTTGCTGATGTAGCATCCTCATGCTGTTCACTTGTTGTATACTGAATGTTGGTGAACTCTTGCAGAGCAATGTTCACCGCTGCACATATGGAAGTCGAGAGTACCCATATAACGCGCTGGGCCTCAATCAAACCTCTTCCTCTTGTCAGGCCTCCAGTTGTCTTTATGCTGTGCATCAGACATTGCTCGATGATCAAATTAGTTGAAAAATCAGCCCAAGACTTCTCTGAACGTCGGATAACATGTAGTCCTTCTAAAAAATGTCTGTAGACATCGGGATGTTGTTCAGACAATCCACTCATCTTTTGTAGATACAGGTGTATTGATTTCAGGTACAGGTTGTGTCCTGATGCTGCAAAATATGGCAGCATGTCATATAGGCTTTGCAGGTGTAGGGCCCAATTCCCTGTTCTCTCCCCTGTGAGGAAGCCTCGTAGCAGCTTAATCATATCAATATACTGGAGCCAAAGCTTTGATGTCCTCAGAGATTGAAGATTTTCCTTTTTGCTAGCAATGGTATCCTCAAACCTGACCAAACCTGACAAAACTTCGTCTGTTTCAACTTCAGAAGCTGGTATGGATCCCGTGAGCAAATGTTTCATGAGCTCGGTTAACATGGACATCTCGTCTTGGTCTGACTGCTCCTCCCTGCTGATTCCCGCTGAATTGCTGTCACAGGGTTGGTCACCAACTGACATGGTGTCTCTGGATGTAGATGGCTCCTGTGTTGATTCGTCTGTGGGGATGTCAAGGCTGAGTGCTTGAGCTATCAGAAGTGCATTGAGACCAGCGTCTACCAGGCGATGCCCCCTCACAGCTCGAGATACTGCTTTGCCAGAGAGTATATGTCCCACTGCATTGTCAGCATAGATTACCTGAAGAACTTCACGCAGCCCGGACCCTCCCATTAAATGACCAATACAACCCAACAAGCTCATTTCAATGTGGAAACCTCCAAGACGAACTACCACCGCGTTTAGTGGACTTGTTTCGGGCTCGCTTTCCACCACAGAGGCTGGTCAAATATTATTATTGGGGTGGAGTTACACCTAGCTGCATTCAAACAGACAAACTTGAGGGTTGAATATATACAAGACAAATCATTTGGATCCATGTCTATCATGGGCAGGAACATGATGGATGATTCTCCAGGGTGTTCACCTTTGTACACCATCTGCATCAATCCGGACCACAAAGGTGTTGCAGTCTTTAGCATCAGTGCTGCTTCCCACAGTAGATCAAGCTTTGCATAGGGTTTCTCCAAGTCTGGATTTGTAAGGTGTTCGTAGTGCATTGATTCCATATTTCTGTTGTAGGTAAAGTGCTCTATGTTGATACCACCAACAGCTTTGATGTCTTCGTTGGTTACATTGATCCTTCTGACTGGTTTGGTGGTGGTCGTTTTTGGTGTAATTCCTACAATAATTCCCATGCCATGGAATGTGTTTTTACCGTCAATGGTTCTGATGTTGTGATAAACATTATCCGCTGCATACTGAAGGAAATGCTCCGGAGTGCAGTTTTGTATATCTGTTCCCTGCATCATTGCTGCGCTCCTTTCAAACTTCTTTACTTTGGAATAGGAAAGGCAAAATCCATGTCGATGGAGCGTATCAATCAAAAATTTGGACTGGAAATGATGATGCAACTGGATGCCTAGACCAACCTGGAGGGGTACGAAAAGCACATGTGTACGCGTGGCTTGCATTATAACCTGCCCGATTGATGCCAGCTTGGGTTCATTGTGCTGTCCAACGAACAATGTGCTGAGAAAAGTTTGTAAAGACTTGGGAAGATAATCCATCCCCTCCTCGGCAGATGATATTTCGCTATAAGTAGGATAGGTATCATTGGACTGCTTCACATCCTTGATATCCTGTTTGATTAGCTTTGCTGCGGTCTCAATGATGTGGATTGTTTCATCCAACACACGGTGTTTCTGTTGGTAATGGAAGTCCTGTAGGATCCGTGCAGCAGTGCTTACAAATGTGACTACATTGGGTTTCCATTTATCTCTATGAAGACAATCTTATCACCAAAGTGTTGCTTTATCTTACTTTTCATGTATTTGGAGCTGTATGGGTCGCATCCGCATTCTTCTGGTTCTGTGTATTCTTTCATTTTCTCAACCAGGTCGTTGACAGTTATCTGTTCATCATCGTTTTGCTCCAAATAGTCAGCTACTTTCAGAAAGCTTCATTTCTGATCACATCCTTGGGTCGACCGCTCATTCGAGTGTATTTCGATGCTTGTGGACCATCCTCTGGCACAAAGATTTGAGGAACGTGTTTTCCCGTTCTAAAGTTGATGCTCCACAGTTGGTGATAGACTGCATCTGCTGCTGGTAAGTCTATTGCATACAGCACACGGACACGAACCGTATCCACCCAGTCATTAGTGAAGCTGTCACATGCTGTAAGAACTTTGGCCAAAAAATCCATCGACCTGGCTGGAGTGAGCTTCCATTCTTGTTTGCGACCATCATATGGATCCGAACAACCGCAAAATAAACAGTCAGTCTTGTAAGTCGAAGGGTGTCTCAGTTGATCTAAGGGCAGATTTTGGATCATCTTTACGAGGTAGACTGCCAGCTTGTTTTCTTTTGTATGCACTGATCACATGGGGGTTTATATATTCTCTTCTGCATTTAATGTGGACAATGTCTCCAGGGTTTACTGTAATGTCACTTTGACGACTTTCGCTTGCTCTGAGAATACTTTCACACCCTTTTGCTCCCAATGTCACAATGGGCTTTTCATCTGTCACTGACTCCTTGCAAAATACACATGTGCTCGCCATCCTGCAATACAAGTAAGCATAGCATAATATTATGCATATTGTGCAAGTAGATCTTAAGATTTAGTATCTTAACAGATCTTAATTATAACAACAGTAAAATGCTGAAAATACAAAATAGTACCTTTAGTATTCTTAACTATGTCCCGCTTTGCTCCATGTGGTTGGATCAGACTTCAGCACCCCATGAATTCAGTATGTCTTCTTGCACTCATTGTTATTGAGTAAATAATAAGTGAAGTAAAAAAAATGTGAGATGGTTGTTGGTTTACATAAATTTTATCCAGTAAACAATGGTTCCATGAGATTCCTTATGTCTGAAAACATACAGAAGGACACCTCATTTAGGTTGTTGCGACAAATATTTATAAAGTTATAACAATAATTGCTCTGCGTGGCGTCCATTTTGGATTTTCACACGCTTGTTGCTATATCAAAATTCACTAAGCCTCTCCTCAAACTCGTTTGTGGCTAATTTGGCGTTTTACTACAATTTTTCACATATCTTCACAGCGGTCGTCCAAAAAGCTGGTTTTCACTCACGAGTACTGCGGTACTTCAGCGCCCACTAAATGGGCCAACTGTACAGAAAGGAAGGTCTGAAATGGATTAATATTGATCTAAATATATTCTCCTTCCATGAATACCCAGAAATAGAGATAAAAATCAACATTATATATGATTTGGGTGCAAAATTATGAGCAAAATCATGAAATTTGGAAAAAATTGGCGGCCATATTGGATTTATACTGATGAAGGGAAGATCAAATATGGAATTTTATTATGCTAACGAAAAGATAATAACCTAAGTTCATAGGCTGCAGTACAAATTTAATCATATATGATTTATAATTATGATTTATAATCATAATTATGATTTATAATTATGATTTATAATATAATTATGATTTATATAATGATTTATAATCATATATGATTTTAATGTAATCATATGGCCATTTAATGACCTAAAATAGCAAATATAAGAATATAAAAAATATTGAATTTTTTGACGGCGGCCATTTTTAAAATGGCTGCCACATATTGTTCCACCAAATTTATTCACCTATACTTTTAGTATGTCTTTCACAACATGTATATGTACCAAAAAAACTTTATTGCGAAACTGTTGCAATTTGTTCGAGGTTGACCCCTATATCACTCAGATTGCCTGGACAATGTAGTCAGTAATCACATTGACTCTAACCTGCCGATTCCACAAAAATTGCCGATATCAGCCAAGGTTGTGTGTGTGTGTGTGTGTGTGTGTGTGTGTGTGTGTGTGTGTGTGTGTGTGTGTGTGTGTGTGTGTGTGTGTGTGTGTGTGTGTGTGTGTGTGTGTGTGTGTGTGTGTGTGTGTGTGTGTGTGTTGTTCACAACACAGATACTCTTTGGAATAAACTCCCACACTCTCCTCAATACCATTCTTCCCTCCAGGCCTTCAAAGCAGCATTTCACCACCACCTCTTATCTTCCCCCATCCAAAACCTCGATGTTTTCTTCCTCTGTTAATCCACCCCAAACCCACCTCCGTCAAATTCCCTGCTTTCCTTCCTGAAAGTCCCTGTAATGTTCATCTTGTATTCCCCGTGTTCCCGTCCCATCCCTCTCCCTTCCACAGATCTCCTAATGTCTCTGTTCCCCAATGTTTTGTCCTTCCCTCTCCCGCCCCTCTTGTCTCATGCTCCCCTGGCGTTCGTTGTGTGTTTGCTGTCATATGAGCCTCCACAAGGTATACAAAAAATAAAAAATAAAAACCTATAAAAATCTTCTCCAGAACAGCTGGAGAAATCGAGGTGAAACCACATCTGAATATTCCTTTCCAGTGGCTTCCATACAGTGCCTAAAGAGAGTCTACACCCCCTTTAAATATTTTTTACCTGTTGTTGCCTTTTGCCTTGAATTAAATTGCAATAAATCAGACTTTTCCACCTTTATTTTCACATCATAACCCACAACTTCCATGTGAAAAACAAATTCTACAAATTTAAGAATATTAATCAAAAACTACAAAACTCGAATATCTTGGTTGGATAAGTGTCCACCTCCCTGAGTTAATACTTGGTGGAAGCACCTTTGACAGCAATTACAGCTGTGATTCTGCTGCGATGCGTCTCTACCAACTTTTCACACCTTGATTGGATAATATTTGCCCATTCTTCTGGCCAAAAATGTTCAAGTTCAGTCAAGTTGTGTGGGGAGTGATAATGGACAGCAATCTTCAAGTCATGCCACAGATTTTCGATTGGATTTAGGTTGGATCTCTGACTGGGCCACTCAAGGACATTCATATTTTTGTTCCTTAGCCACTCCAGTGTGGCTTTGACTGTGTGCTTTGGGTCGTTATCATGCTGTAAGGTGAACTTCCATCCAAATTTCAGCTTTTTTGCAGAGGGCAACAGGTTTTCCTCTGGGATTTTTCTGTATTTTCCTCCGTCCATTTTCCCTTCTATCCTGACAAGTGCTCCAGTCCTTGCTGATGAGAAACATCCCCATAACATGATGCTGCCACCACCATGCTTCACAGTGGGGATGGTGTTATTTGGGTGATGTGCTGTGTTTGGTTTGCGCCAAACGTAACGTTTTGCATTTAAGCCAAAAAGTCCCATCTTGGTTTCGGCAGACCACAAAACTTTTT
>NC_140969.1:78708144-78710644 GCF_056783735.1 Eptatretus burgeri | reverse complement strand
TGTGGAAGTGTCGTGATATTGGTTGCATTTTCTGAAATCTTTCACAACAACTTGATCCGTATCCATGGCAATCTGACTGTAGATCGATACATTATTTCAGCCACATGAGTTGCATACCATTCAACAACTTGGCTCTATTCTTATGGTATCCAAGGCACTCTCAACTCAAGCCTCGCAGACTTCCTCTCCTGTCACAGTTAACATGTGGCTTTTAATCCATCCATCCATTCATTGTGACAATACTCCTGCCGAAGCAGGTGCTGCCGAAGCAGTCTGTTTCGCTGTTGGGCACAATCCTGGATGGGTTGCCACTCTGACACAGGATACCTGCCAGCTGGCACTCATTTTGCCGACCTTGGAAGGAAGGCAGGCAGCGTCAACCCCACCTGGTATTAATTTAACAGCCAAGGAGGATTTGAACTCAGGATCCAAGGATCCCAAGCCCACCACCCTAACATGGCTCTAAATGGAATTCTCTCATCTCATCTTCCCATCCAGGCTGGAGTTCCTCAAGACAGTGTTCTGGACCCTGTGCTTTTTCTGCTTTTTTTTCAATGACTTCTCTGACTCTCCGGAAAATTCTATTTTTCTCTTTGCTGAGGACTCCACCGTCTGCCATACCATCTGTCATCCCTCTGTTTAGCAAGCAGCAGCCCCTTCACTCTCTGCAGATCTGGATAAAATCAAAATCTGGTCCAACATTTGGAACATGTCTTTCAATCTTGACAAATCTCACACTCTCACAATGTCTTTCCGAAAGGACCCTCTGGAACCCCCCCCCTTCCCCACCACAACCATCTATTTTCTTAACAATCCTCTTGAAGAAATCCTTTCATTCAAGCTTTTGTGCCTCACCATCTGACACGATTTTTCTTTGGAAAGCCACAAATCCAAGCTGACCCCCAAAGCCAGTTACCGACTGGGCATCCTCCATCATGCAAAGTCCTTAATTGGCACAACCTAGTTCCTGACCACATACGAAGCTTTCTGATGAAGTAATGCTCCCCCATCTGGGGTGGTGCTCCTGCCTCACACTTAGCTCTACTTCACGCCGTGAAAACCAAGGCTTTTAGGATCGCTGGTATCTCCGCCGATGAAGTTGCATTGTGGGTTCTCTCACTCTCTCACCGAAGGCAGGTAGGTGGTCTTTCTGTCCTCTACCATCTACTCTCTGGCCTTGCCCCTCCCCCCCCCCCATTCTGTGAACTGACCCCCTATATTTCTGCAGGGCACTCAGGTTCCGCCAAAAACCCCTTCTGATAAAACTACCAAAATCAAGAATCACTGCTCACCTTCACCCTTTCATTCCTCCCTTTTTCCCACCTTTGGAACAAACTCCCACACTCTTTTCAATCCCATTCTTCCCTCCAGGCTTTCAAAGCAGCTGTTCACCACCACCTTTTATCGTCCCCCATCCAAAACCTCGATCTTTTCTTCCCCCCATTAACTCACCCCACACCCACCTCCTTCAATTTCCCTGTTTTCCTTCCTGAAAATCCCTGTAGTACCATCTTGTTTACCCCATGTACCCTGCCCCATCCCTCTTCCTTCCACAGATATCCTATTGTCTATGTTCCCCACTATTTTGTGCTTCTCTCTTCCACCCCTCTTGTCTCCTGCCTTGGTATATGTTTCTATGTTTTCGCTCTTACACCACCCTTGACTTGGCAGACAAAAATAAAATATCTTTCTGCTCGATATTTTTCTTGCTCACAGGGCCATTTAAACATGATGAACGGTCTTGTCAATGGCAATGCTAATGCCATAACACCCTTGCCTGCCATCTTGCCAGATTTGACTCCAATTCTGCTGTTGGTCTCCACTCCCCTTTCCCTACTCTTCATTTTGTGCTGTTGCATCTTTCTCTGTTCAGTGTACTTGTACTAGCTCTTCCACGAGCCTCGACTACGTTGTATACAAAAAAAAAGCAATTGAAATCTCTACGATATCATTGATCATCGCATTTGAACCTTGCCAAGACAGCCACAGACCCTAGATGAGCTGGAACAGGATCTGATTCGGGCATGGAATGTCATTCCCCAAGGTCAGATTCAACTGTTCATCGGGGCAATGCAACAGCACGGTGTAATGCAGTCATTGCTGCAGATGGTGAGCATACCCATTATTGAGATTGTTACTTCCATGTCGGATGTCGATGTGAAAACATTCACCACAAACATCATGATGTGATGTAATTATTCAGCAATTTCTATCATGAAGTTTGCACCTCATCTGTGTCCCATAATGTCACATAAATAAATGGCATGAGCATCACGTGTTCCGTTTTTTTTTTTTTTAAATCGTGGAAATTGTAGATATATATTCAAATTCTCTATATTATGATTACCTCGGCCATCGAAGGTGGATGGATAACAGGATATCTCAAAAGGTTGTGTACGGATTCGGACGTAATTTGGAGGAGAGGTTGGGTGTATGAAAAGGACGAAATGCTTCGATTTTGCTGAAGATCCGAATCTGGATCTCTATATGAGAATTTTTT
>NC_140969.1:78688144-78703144 GCF_056783735.1 Eptatretus burgeri | reverse complement strand
AAACATGCGGCGGCCGCAGAGTTTCTGCGGTGGCCTCAGGGTGGCCCTATGCCGTTTGGCTATATTTTACAGGCCGTAAGGTCGCCGTGGAATTATAACGCGGTTATAACTTTTTTCATTTCTACGTTCGCCATAGCAATTCGACAAGCCGAAACAAAATAAATGGTTAAAAAAAAATAAAATTAACCCATTCGTTACCGTCCGTCTTGCCGCACATTCGCCTTAGGGCCCCCTGCGGTCGCCTTGCGGGCACCTTGAGGCTACCTTGCGTCTGCCTTGAAAATTATATGGCCGCAGCAGGGCCCCCTTAAGGTCACCGTGCAACATAAAATCAAAGACCCTACGGCAACCCCACGTTTTCGGTCTCCACGATTTATAAATACGCCATGCGGCTCCCCGAAAAATAAAAACATATGTGATTGCTACATTGTGTGACCGTGGAAATACTGCAGCCGCCGTATAATTGCTCGTGGCCGTAGATTTTGGAGACCACACAACCGCCGTGGCAAATGTGACCTAGGCCTTAACAACCACGAGTTCCAGTGTCCTCCATCTAATTTGCCATTTAACTCGAGGTCACGTGGCCTCCTGACTGGGGAATGTACCCTCGGCAATCCACTAATCTTATCTTTATTAGATCTTAAGTCATGCAGCCAAGTGTTTACCGCTGGTGCACACTGACTATGACAGGTTAATTAGTTTGGGAATTACCTCCCAGTCTCTCTAGGTTCGGACAATGCTGGATTAATGGAATGAAATGACAAGCACGGACAGGTTGAAACGTCAACAAGGAATTTATTATTAAGAAAAATAATTAAACTGAAGAACTTTTTATTTCCTTGTGGTGTAAATGGGTGAATTCAAAACAATCAAAATAATCAATCAATAAAATATTCTCAAACAATGAATTCAACAAGCATTTATAGAAAAATGGACAAAGAGCAGATGCTTATCAATATGCCTCACTCAACAATTAAACATGAGACATGGGTACCCAGCAAATCATTCAAGGGGACAAAAGAAATCCAATCTCAGCTTACCAAGGCAGAAGTCGTCGTGAGTCGACAAACAACCCAAAATGTGTGACCGTGCCTTGGTCTGCTGCCAGCGCCCTATCTCGCCATGCACCCATCTGCAAGCAGGCTCGAACAGCAGTCGACATCACGTCATCACCCCCAGGAACTAGGAATGCCAAGAATCAGGAACGCCAAGAGCCAGGTACCAAGCAAAACCAGCAAGAACGGACCAACTGTCCCCAACAGTCAGGAGCTGTAAGGAGCTGTCAACAAAAGTCAGGAGCTGTAAGGAGCTGTCAACAACAGTCAGGAGCTGTGAGGAGCTGTCACCAACCTTCAGGAGCTGTATGGAGCTGTCACCAACCTTCAGGAGCTGTAACCAACCATCAGGAGCTGTAACCAATCATAAGGAGCTGTAAGAAGCTGTCACCAATGGTCAGGAGCTGCTACCAACAGTCAGGAGCTGTAAGAAGCTGCAAGCAACCATCTGGTGCTGTGACCAATGGTCAGGAGCATTCAGCAACCGTCAAGAGCTGTTAACAACTGTCAGGGGCTTTCACCAACCGTCAGGAGCATTCAGCAACCGTCAAGAGATGTTAACAACTGTCAGGGGCTTTCAGCAACCGTCAGGAGCTGTAATCAACTGCCAGGAGCTTTCAGCAACCGTCAGGAGCTGTCACCAACTGTCAGGAGCTTTCAGCAACCATCAGAAGCTGTCTCCAACGGTCAGGAAGGCGGTCCTCCCATTATTTTTATCGTCGACGAGGTTGGACGGAGCTTCAAGCAGACTTTAGCCAAATCCAGCTTTTCTATTGGCACATCACTGCACATGACCTCGAACCGTCAATTCTCACAATCATTCTCCTTACCATCAAACAAAATGTAATTCCCAATTAACACAGGCCTGGCTTACGACCCCATGTTTCCGGGTGCAGGATGAACGCCAGAAAGCAACCATTTGCCAGAACAACTGAGCAAAGAGTGTCTTGATGGAAAGGGAACCGAATGAGTCTCTGTTGGGCTTACGGTGATCTATTGCGTGCAGGATTGGTGAATATTGCTCATGCCGAAATGAAAACGTGTAAAATCATACGTCATGAATGTGTCATTAAGAGGAAAAGGTTATCCCATACGAAAGAAAGGGAACCTGTTCTCCACCCTCCTCCAACACAACAAAGAGATAGAATCCTACCAGACAAGAGGATGGGTCTATTCTGAACATGCATTTATGGAAATAACTGTCTGAGCACACTGTCTAAATGCATATATACATAAAAAAAATATATCTATATATGTATTTTAATTTTTTTCTACACAAAGGACACTATTTTCAGTATTGTTCTGGATATTTATTTTACTGGAGGGGTCATTTGTTTATCTAATCCTCGCCACCTGGGTTTAGTTGATTCGGTGAGAGCTTATTGGCTATTCCCTCCATTCACAAGTGAGAGATGTGGATGGGTCTTTCTTTATTTATATATTGACTGCTTTTGACGTCTGCACGTGGTACTTGCTTGGGAGCCTCATTGGTATGCATTGCTGTCTGCACTATCGCTGATGATTCACCAATAAACTATGAAACCGGTCCGGATAGCAGGAAATAACCGCCGATATGGACACGCAGATCATTTGATCACAGATGACCCTCGAGAGCAAGCACCAAAGCTGCTAGAGAGAGATTACTTAACTGAGGTAGAACTAAGATGAGACATCCCCTTGATTAATCTTCCTGTTAGTTTAGAACCTCCACAGGAGTTTGTAAATCTAATACCAGGACCAGGAGATTAAAAAAAAATGTACATGAAAAACCAGCAGTTTCACCCTCACCAGTAGGCAGTGAGGAGGTAACAATAATGCTAACACCTGTCAGAAGGTGCGCTAGAGTGTCTTTTCCTCCATCCCTGTTACATCTGTACTTCTTCATCTCGAATTGCACAACAGTGACTTCGGGAGTTTTTGTGACTAAGGAAAATGCTGATGGTTTAAGTACATTTTGTGTTTATTCTAGTTTCAACGTTTGGAAACATTGTTGAGGTTATCTTCAGGTGACTGCTTGTAAAGGAACGAAGTTACATCAGGAAATGTTCCTTTTGAATGCAAATTGTAACAACTGTTGTGAAAGCAATAACTGAAGAGTTGAATGGATTCGATGTTTTTTTTCAACGGTTTAGAGTTCATGGCCTAATACAATTGCTATATCAGAATTGTAATTACATATATAGGAGGAAGGAGTGCAGTGTTGTGTTGAATGACATCATGATGTAGCGGGGAAGCTGTGCGTGCGCACAATAAACGTCTCCTGCTACGGTGTCGCTCCACGGTGTCTGTGTCCTTTTGCTGATCTTTCCACACAAAGGACACTGGTTTCAGTATTGTACTGGAATGAATTATTCAGTTAAATCAGTGTGTAAATAAGTATTACCGAAGAGAGACAAATTAAACAGTAAACAATTTATCAACAATCTCTGTCGTAATGTTATTTACTCCCAATTCATGTGAGACACCGCTCTTCCAAGTGGATAAGAACCACTGGAAGAAATGAAAGGCACAGCTGCTCAACTCATTAGCAGTGTTGGAAGAGCCTCTTGTTGTTTGCAGTACTACAGCAAAGCAATGTTGAACGTTGTTGACAGTAACCACCTTTGTAATAAGTATTTTGTTTTTACCACTATGACCAACTACTACCTTAATGGCACCAATTATTCCCATATTGTGATGGGGTTACTTGGGGAACGATTATGACACAGATGGGCCAGGCCTTGTTGGAATGAAAGGGAATGGAATATTTAATTTCTTCAGGCTTCCTGTAATAATACATGTACTCCTCCCAAAAGACACCGTGTCAAATTTTATGTTTAACCCACTCTTCCGAGCAGAAGGGAAATACAGTTTAACCTCTTATCTGAGTGAGAGCACACTATTCAAAGCAATACTCTGCCTGTGAAGCACCAATTTGACATTTTATAGTCGGGTCGACGATCAAACCTGGACGTGACGGCACCAAGGTAAGAGCCAGAGGTGGTGTTAGGAGTGTGCATCCTGTGAAATTTCACGGGGCCCCGAGATGACGAGGGGCCCCCACACGCTGATCGTGGTTCACAAACTTTCGAGACGGAGCCCCCTCTGATGGTGGGATCTCACTTTTCTGACAAAACCGATCACCTTGTGAGTGGTGATAAACACAGGGTAAAAAGGGACCACTCGATCTCGAGGAACGAAAAGGCTGTGACTTGATGATGGATTAAGAACGTTTTCCCTGATAATTAACTCGACTGGACTATTACAGAATTAGGACGTGTGGAGTGGAGAAAGCAAGTGGAATAATAGCGAACGCAGTGAGCTTCATACTTAACACGTGCACGTTAGAGAATAGGAAACAACAACAACAGCAACAACAACACAATACCCCTGGCTATTTGGAATCCGTGTCGTTAGCTATGACCTTTTGCTTCCGGTTGTTGTTAAACGCTGTGCGGTGTATAAACACGATTGGGTTTTTTTTCTATCTTGTGACTATTACTTAATGCGTGCACATGAGAGAATAGGAAACAACAACAACAAAAACAACAACAACACAATACCCTGGCAATTGTGAATCCTTGTCGTTGCCTATGACCATTTTGCTTCCGTTTTTTTTTTTTGCTTTTGGTTTTTTTTTTTGTTTCCGGTTTTTTTCATGGGGAACGATGCATGCCGGGAGATAATGACCGGAAGTGTTTATTTATTTATTCGATTATTTTTTTCCCCAAAGTTAATTTTATATTTCCGAAAGTGATTTTTTTTCATGACAGGAAGTGTTTATTTAGTATTTAACATTACCGGGAGTGATTTTGAAACTCTTTCCGGAACTTTTAATTTCTTTTATTCTTGACCAGAAGTGATCGTTTATTTATTTATTTATTCAATTATTTTTTTTTCCCCAAAGTTAATTTTAATAAAGATATCTCCCGCATCATCAAAAAATATTTTTTAATCGTGATTTACATTATTTGATCGCTGATCCCGAATCCAGGCCGAAGTAACCGGAAATTGCGTCAAAATCCTCAGCTTTGCAGTGCTTACATGTACCACGGTATAGTTGGCAAGTATACAGTTGTGAACAAGTTTTATGTAAAGTCAGAAGCGAATGGAAGAATAATTCTACGTTTGCTTCTAGGCTTTGCCAATTCCATATGAACGACGTTTGATTTACACAAATGCGACAATCACAAAACAGCCACTCATTAGTAAATCCTGGACTAACCCATTCACATGGTGGAACGTTGTGGGATTTAAAATCAGAACACCTGTCCTAAGGCTGGAACAAAACTACCTCAGCGGTGCTGAAAAGAAAAAAAAGGGGTCGTCGGCCGAGCACGTGTGGTGAGGTGTGTTTCATTGTCAATCAGCTTGTAGAGTGCTCGCTAAGTGGCTTTAGCACTCAATCAAACACCCCAATGAAATGGATTGTAAGGAATGGCTGGCTCGGCAAGCTGAATGGTCATGGAACACCCCATGGATCAGTCTTTTGCATGAGTTTCTGTTTATGGCTGTTGGTGAGATAAGGAGGTTGCCCTTATTGTAATCACATAAAGTAATTAAAAATTTATCTACAGGAGCTGCTCGGGGGGTATCATGTATTTATTTCTGCCACTTATTGTCCTATTATTATTGTTTATATTATTATTATTATTATTATTATTTTGCAACACTGTGATGTTTCATATTATTATTAATATGCTATATTTTCATTGATTTGAGATATCCTTTGAAAAATGGCACGATAAGGTGGAACGACGATCAAGCTGGTGTATATACACCTTTCCATTGCAGAAAATGCAATAAAATGGGAATTCCTCCGGATTTTTTTGCAATCGAGGCCAAAACAACATAGGTTAAATTAGAAGAGCACTCAGTAGAGCGCATACCTCCACCACGCAATGCCTGATCCACAAGAACATATCGGGCCCAATACATTTTTGAAATATCTTGCGATATATCGTGTTTGGCACCGATCTCTCAATGGTGAAGAATGACTTAAAAAAATTAAATAATTCTCGCATTAATTAAATATTAAATAAATTAAATAATCGCATCAATTAATGAAACTATCTGCATCTGGATCTTCACCAAAATATAATCAGTTCGTCCTTGTCACACACCCAACCTGTCCACAAAATTTCATCCAAATACGTCGACAACTTTTTGAGATATCCTGCACACAAACAAACAAACAAACAAGCAAACAGAAAGGGGGTGAAAACATAATCACCTTCACCTTTGTTGGCGGAGGTATCAAGTGTGAAAATAACATGGAGTCCTCTTACTCGTGAGTCCTGATACAATTGGGGCATCTGAGGCGTCACTCGTCATACCCTCTCTCACCACCACCGGGAGCAGCTCCACAAGGTTCACATTTACGAAAATAATTTGCATCGTCCCACCTTCGGAATTCCTGGTGAGGGGGGCAAATGAAGTTGCTACAACCTTTGCCATAAGACCCGTAGTCCCCTTGACAAGTTTAATTCGTTTAGATTTGTTTAGTAACGACCGAATACATAGACATCAGACAGACGGACATCAAAATCCATATATTCGTGTGATAGATAACAGGTTGACGGGGGGGGGCGAGGGGGCACAGGGAATGATTGTGTTTTGCATGGGACCCCCAAATGATGAACGCCGTCTCTGGTGAGTGTGGTACCTAGGCACCATCTTGCCTTTCTTGATCATTTCAGCATGAGAACTGATTTCATTAGCGTTTATTCACTGTTATTATCCACTGCATCTTACTGTGGTTGACAACCATAATTCTGTCCTGGCCTTGGTGATACTGTATTTGCAACTATTTTGAGAGAATAATTGACCAACATTTATTTTCAAACTAGCGAATACAACTCATCGCTTCGCTGACGGGAATATTGAAAGGGGAGGGGGGGGGGAGAAAGAGGAGTAGTTGCTGGAGAGAGAGGAGGGAGGGAAGGGGCGGGCGGCAGAGAGAGGATGTAGGGGAGGAGGAGAAGAGGAAGGGTGAGTGAGGGAGAGCGAAGAAGGGGATAAGAGTGAGGAAGTGGAGGGGGGAGGGGTTGGGAGAGTGACACGTCATCAAACATCACTATATACCCCGATCCAGTGGGAACGAGGAGGATGAGGGAGTAAGGAGGTGGGGAAGGGATTTTTGAGGAAGTAAGCATGAGGGGGGAGGAGGGGGTTCTGGATTTGCATTTGGTGGAGGGACATGTGGAGAAAGGGAAGAGGGTAATTCAGGATTGAACAAAATAGAGTACATTAAAACAGCAAGTTAACCCAGCAGGCGGAGATTGCCCTTGGGGGTTGGGGGGGGGAGTTTGGGAGGAGGTAAGTGTGAAGGGAGGGGGAGTGAAGGCAGTGTGATGAAAATGGGAGGAAGCATGAGGGGAAAGGAAGGCATCATGAGGGGAGAGGAAGGGAAGGGAAGGCAGCACAAGGGGAGGAGAAGGCAGCATGAGGGGGAGGGAAGGGAATGTTGATAAAACATGGCCAAATAGCAACATTTTGTTTTTAACCATGGGGTTCGATCTAAAACCGGGCGGGAGCGTTTAAAACCCAAGCCATTTACCTGGCAAACGCCTACCTGCATTCATGCATGCTCACACATGGATCAACCTTTGCACCCCCCCTCCCCCCCTCCCCTCCCCGTCAGCTCAATCCTAATCTGATTCGAACATGCTGCACTGCAGAGAAGCAGTTTTAAATTCAAAACTAAACCATCAGTCCTTAACAGAGGGTGAGAGAGAGAGAGGGAGGGAGAGAGAGGGGAGGGGTAGGGGAGAGAAAGAGAAAGAGACAGAGAGAGGGGAAGAAGGGTCGGAGAGAGAGAGAGGGAGAGAGAGAGAGAGAGAGAGAGAGAGAGAGAGAGAGAGAGAGAGAGAGAGAGAGAGAGAGAGAGAGAGAGAGAGAGAGAGAGAGAGAGAGAGAGAGAGAGAGAGAGAGAGAGAGAGAGAGAGAGAGAGAGAGAGAGAGAGAGAGACACAGAGACAGAGACAGAGAGGTGGGAGAGAGGGACAGGGGTGAAAGGCCGACGATGGTGAAAGAGTGGAGGAAAGATTGAGGGGAGGGAAGAGTGAGCAAGGTAATAGGGGGGATTCCAACAGATGTGACTTCCAGTTTAATGTCAATCTGAGAGACAGCACACACATTTAAGAATCACCCTGCCTGTGAAACACCAGGATGATAGTTTATTGGTAGGTCGGGACTCAAACCCAGGCTAGACGGTTTTGAGTGAACGTGCGTACCCCTTGGCTATCCTGCCATGATGTGGCGATTCATTGCTTTGTAACACTGAAAACATTTTTTACTCATTCTAATTATCTCATTTATTTTGCCTTCCTAACACCCGATATGTCCTCATGGAGAATCACACTGTAGTATTGTCTGAAGCTTGAAGAGCGTCCAAAGCAACCACTCCAATGAAATGGTTGAATAAACTTTTAAAAACAAAATGTTTAATTTTTTTCAATATGTATCTGTCTCTGTTGAAGTGACGGGTCGTATAATGAAAGAAGATCATACAAAAAGGGGAAATGTCGAAATAGAATCGCACATTTTCAGTGAGCGAGCCACTGATCAAGGGACTACATGACGACATGGGGCCAAATGCAGGAGAGTAGGGCCTGAATTTTGTTCAAGTCGATCGATATTTTCAGTGACAGTGTGAATACCTTTGCTGTATATGGCTATCGCTAGGAAACAAACAACTAAGCAGTTTATATAAGTGCTCACCTGGTGGCATAAGCACTCAAACATAATGGTCGATAAGGAACGGAGGGCTTGGCAAGCATTAGTGATCACCAATCGGTCGTATTAACTCCATGCCCCTGGAGACGCCCAGAATGTCAAGAAATGTTTGAATTGGACAAGTGAATACCTTTTTTTTTCAGCAGTTGGAACTGGTGCTGAGGTCAATTAAGAAGTTTAAATTTTGAAATTCGCCTCACGCTAAGAGATTCTAAAGGTCATAGCATGTGCGGAAATGAATTACAGCCACAAACACTGGCGTCTCCAGGCATTTATAAGCATTGTAATGTTTTCAGTAATTTGTAGGTATGATGTAATGGAAATACTTGCATGCAGTCTGATACTGTATTTTACTTCGAACGTTTTCTTGAAATCCCAAGCAATCTTTTCTGCATGAACAAATGAACAAGAGAATGGACACTGAATCCAAAGAAAAGAAAGGGTAAAATGGAGTCTTGCAATTATGGCAACTTTACACTCAATGCTCGAAAAACAGTAAATTCAATGTATTGCAAGGGGAAGGGAGGCGATCAAGCAAACTTCAGCAGAGGAGGGCCATTTGACTCATCATGAATGTCATATCGACGTCGACGTCCTCCGAGATAGTCTCCCACTGACAACAGATTGACAATCAATATAGGTTCAAATCAGTGTGTAATCAAAACTCAAATGAAATTAATATCTTTGTATGTGACCCTTATAGTGTCTTCTGAGAATGACAAAAAAAGAAAAGATTAAATTCAACAATTCAATTTGAATAAATAAAATCTCCAGGAAAGTTTAGATTACTCTATGAAACTTGTGAAATTCTCACATCAAACACGAAGTCACCCCATGACCACGTCTGATCCTTTTTGGCATTCCCATCTCACCAGACTTGATGGCGTAATGGTTTGAGTGTCTGCTTCAAGCCTGGGAGGTCAGTGGTTAAAACCCTGGCCGAGTCATATCAAAGACTTTAAAAATGGGATGTGCTGCTTCCTTGTTTGATGTTCAGTATCTAAAAGGTTAAGAGCACTGACAATCCCCATAGGGATTGTTAAATACGACAATAGGGATTGACAATCCCCATAATAATCCGTGGGGAGAAGGAATTTCATGGGGAGGAGTGCGGTGAGAAAAGTGGCGCCATTGTTGTGACATTGCTGGCATCCAGAATGCCATGGTAAGTTGATGGCACTACACCAAGGTGTGTGTGTGTGTGTGTGTGTGTGTGTGTGTGTGTGTGTGTGTGTGTGTGTGTGTGTGTGTGTGTGTGTGTGTGTGTGTGTGTGTGTGTGTGTGTGTATGTGTGTGTGTGTATGTGTGTGTGTGTATGTGTGTGTGTATGTGTATGTGTATGTGTATGTGTGTGTGTGTGTGTGTGTGTGTGTGTGTGTGTGTGTGTGTGTGTGTGTGTGTGTGTGTGTGTGTGTGTGTGTGTGTGTGTGTGTGTGTGTGTGTGTGTGTGTGTCTGTGTGTGTGTCTGTGTTTTCTGCTGCAAGCTTTAGATCATGTAAAAATATAATAACGACAATGGCACTTGGTAGAGCAACATACCTCCGCCAGGCTGAACAGTTTATGTTTTGTATGCTCCTGATAGGTCGGATCTGAATCCGGAATGAAACCAAAATCTAATCATCTTGTTATTGTCACCGAACCAAGTCATCGATATAGTTTTGCCATAACTCAAACACAACTTTTTGAAATGTCATGCTATATTTAGTTTTTGGCCCTGTCTCTCAATGGTGAAGAATCACTTCCAAAATTAAATAGTTATTGTGTCCGGATTTCACCTTCTCACTGTGCAAACCTCGTGGAGATCTACCCAAAAAGACTCGTAGCAGTCATTGCTGCAAAAGGTGCTTCCACCAAGTACTGACCTAAGGGGCCGAATACTTTTACAACCAGTGAATTTTGATTTGAACATGTTTTTTGCAGGTATTCCCGACATGTAAAATAAACAAAAATTAATTTTTTAAATCATAATTTGGATGTTCACCAAAATCGAATCAATTCGTATTTGTGACGCACCCAAACTTTCTACCAAATTTCGGCCTAATCTGTACACAAACTTTTTGAGATATCTTGCTCCCAGACAGACAAACAGATGTGAAACATAACCTCCGTCCACCTTCGGTTGCGGAGGTAATAAATAAAATACTTGGCTCATGACATTTAGATCCCTGATTGGAATCCCACACTGTATTTGTTGATTTGTCCGTCATTGACTTATTTCACTAGATGCAAATGAAACGTTTCATAATGTTAGCATAATTTGTTTTTGTTTTTTTTTACAAGTAACCTCAAGCAATTTAAGATTATAGTTACTTTGAGGCAAAATATTATTCAGAACAATGTAGGTGAAATTTTTTATTTTCTGAGTAAATTGAAGCCATTCAAATACTTCATGTTCATGATCATGTTGTGTAGAACAAGATAAAATTTTAACGTGTAACTCGTAAGGGTAGGCTTAAGTTTGAAGAAGGATCTAGACTTTCCTTAAAGGTGAAATTATGTTTAATAAATCCTGCAGCAAACCAGAAACATATGCAGGCTGCGTTCACAGGAAGAGTCATGTGACAGCTATTTGTCTCAGCGCTGCACATTTGTGCCACCTCATTCATTCATTTATTTGGCGAATGCTTTTCTGCCCTTCGGTATCTTCAGTCACTACAACGCTGACCTCATGTGAAACTGTGTAAATTGTATGCAGCCATACCTCCTCTCATTACTCAGAAGACTTCTGCCGGCCGATCTTTCCCGTTTCCTTTAAATTAACAAGATACTTCCGGTGGCTCACAAAAGTATTCACCATCTACCAATAGTGCCACATTGAGATGAATTACAAATTATGTGGAAACAATTTTTCCAAATTAACATTTTTATTCATAATTGAAAAGATCAAAACTAAATACTGTTATAGATGAAGGAGTTTCATGTCAGGAATACCTGAAAAAACACATGTATAAATCAAAATTCACTGGTTGTAAATGTATTCAACCACTTAGGTCGATTCTTGGTGGAAGCACCTTTTGCAGCAATTATTTTTATGAGTATTTTTGGGTAGGTCTCTAACAGCTTTGCACAGTGAGATGGTGAAATCTTTTCCCATTCATCACATGGAAATTGCTCTGGTTCTGCCAAGTTTGATGGGGATCGTTGATGGACTGCAATCTTCAAGTCTCATCATAAATGTTCAATTGGGTTCAAGTCAGGACTTTGACTGGGCCATTCAAGAACATTCACTTTCTTCGTATTCAGCCACTCCAGTGAAGCTTTAGCTTTGTGCTTCGGATCATTGTCCTGCTGAAATGTGAATCTCCGACCCAGTTTCAGATTCATGCCTGACTCAAGCAGGTTTTCAAAAAGGATTCTCCTGCACTTTGCACTGTCTGTTGGCCCTTCTATCCTGACAAGCTTGACAATATCCAAGATGCTGCCAGCACCATGCTTAACAGTAAGGATGGTGTTGACTGGGTGATGTGTATTGTTAGGTTTGTGCCAGACGTAACACTTTGAATTTAGACCAAAAAGTTCAATTTTTGTCTCTTCTCACCACAAGGCATTTCTCCACAGGCCTGCAGTATCATAAAGATAATGTTTTTCACAAACTCCATTGGAGCTTTTAGATGCATAGTTTTCAGTAATGGCTTCTTTCTTGCCACTTGTCCATCAAGGCCAGCTTTGTGAAGGGAACGGGATATTGTTGATTGATGAACACTGACCCCCATCACGGACATAGAGCCTTGCAGATCTTTCAAAGTCATTGTTGGATTTACAGTGACATCTCAAACCAGTTTCCTACTGCTGAGTTTGGATGGGTGACCTGATCTGTGTATAATTTGGGTGGTATGATACATCTTCCACTTCTTAATGATAGATTTCATCATACTCGAAGGGATAATGAGTGACTGAAATCTTCTTATAACCCTCTCCTGAAAGGAGCTTCTCCACCACTTTATGTCTGACTTCTTTGGAAAGCTCCTTGGTCTTCATGTTTGCCTTGTTGGTTGACCAAGTGAGTTGCACCTTAAAACTCTTGAGATGAGTGGGGGAGATTAATTTTTAAGTTAAGCCGTTGAATACATACAAGTGAAACCTATTACACTTATTTTGTTACCTTTCAAACAAATAATTTGCTGTTGGAGTGATTTCGGGTTAATTAGGCAAAGGGTTTGAATACTTATGCAACTGAGAATCATCTGATTTTCTCTGTTAATCTCACGTATTCACATTTTAAAGCTTTATCACTTTGGAGCAGTTTGTGAAGACTCTGAATATTGTTTGACTTGAAAAGATCATGAAATAAGCTCATATGGCATCAAAATGTGAAAAATTTTGAGGGGGTGAATACTTTTACAGGCCACTGTAATTCTAGCAAGTGTTGCATCCCTCTGTGGTGTTGCTATTCCACAGTACAATGGATGTGGTTGTCTTTGCAAAATCTCCATTGCACCCTTATTTTATCATGCCATCATAGTATTCAATGAGTAGCTGCCATTATAGTGACACAACTTTACAAGGTTGTGGCATTTTCTGTTAGACCTAGTGGAGGCCTGTATCTTTTTATAAAATCCATTAGCAAAGGCTATACTTGTCCTTTCCACATTTGTAAGAAAAAAAATTTCAGAAAATAAATAAAACATCTTATGCCCAGCAGAACATCAGAAATGTGTAATGAAGAGCTTAATAATACTTGACTTGGAAAACAGTAGCCTCAAAATCTAGCCCCTACATTGGTTTGAACATGGAGAATCTCAGCATTTCTTGCTTTGGGCAGTCAGGTGAGGGCTTTTGATTTGCATGAAATCTCGAGATACAATTAGCTCCTTGGGCAGCATCATTGCATTGTTTTCACACGTTTCAAAGGAAGAGACAAACAAATATGTTGTACCACTGTTATGTTAGGATTTTATCCCAAGCAGTGTGTTATGTTGACTTCCAATCATTGCACCAGTGCTTTAAAGATCTAAAAGCCAATTAAAAATCAACTGGACAGTGTCAGATTCATTGTGTTTGATAGATTGTGAGTTTGGATGCAGTCTGTGGGAGTGGAATGATTGTGGATGGTGGATGAGGTCAATTTAGCATAAATTTAGGCCTCTTGGACAACTCTAATGTATTTGGCCTCCAGCAATGGGCAAACTAAAATGTCATGAAACATAATTTTAACAAAACATGTCATTCTTCAAAACTAATAAGTGTGTGTGTGTGTGTGTGTGTGTGTGTGTGTGTGTGTGTGTGTGTGTGTGTGTGTGTGTGTGTGTGTGTGTGTCCTCCATAACTCCAAAACTATGAAACCTTGCAGCCTGAAACTTTGCATGCATACAATACTCAGGGAATTGCAAGGAAGTGAAAAAGTGAAAATTGGGTGTTTGGGTTAATAAAAACACCCCTTTTGAAGATAGTTAATGGCCTTATTTAATTATATCCTTTATCAGGTGCATCCTCGGCCACCTCGTTGTCTGCCTTGAGGAGTTTCCTGGATAACCTCACTGTGGTCTGAAGCCACCATGTTTTTTGACCTGCTCAACCAGGCCTTCACTTGAAACAGGCCACAACGATTTCTTAACGAGTTTTTTTTCACCTTCCTCACTCATATTATCGAAAGCCTCTTCATCATAGCTACAAATCACTGTATATATCACATTTGTAAGTGCTATAGTTTTCAAATTAGGACCTTGGAGTGATTCCATGCATTATATGTTACGATTTTCCACGATCCACTCTCACAGAATAATTAAAATATATTATCGAAATATTATTTCAGTCTTGGGGATCGGATATCCTCCAGACTAAATAACTGTCAAAATGTGGTGTGAAATCTGATAATTTAAAGTATTAATAACGACTCATAACTAAGCTGATATACCTATTTACTTTAAGCAAGCAAGGCTATGGTCCCTCCGTCTCCATACACAAGAATATGTGAAATTTCCAAAGCATAAAACATCTTCTTCTTCTGTTTGGAGAATTATACTGAGTGAACAAAAAAATTAGAGTGAACAACAACAACAAAAAATCATGTGCCAAAATTAACCAGCTTCTTTGAGACAAATGTTTTAATGCATTCACTGCTAGTCCTTGCACCCTGTTCCCCAGAGGGACTGCTTATCCAAAGTGTCTGCCTGATCTGTGTCTGTATTTTCTGAGGTGCTCCACAGGGAGTCAAAGCAAAGCTGGTGAAAAACGGACGTTTAAAAAAAAGTTATAACGTTTGTGCGGACCGCGGAAGATGTACCACGGG
>NC_140969.1:78625644-78675644 GCF_056783735.1 Eptatretus burgeri | reverse complement strand
CCCTTCAAAAATGGGGTTTAAAAAGATCGGCTCATTTAAGAACATTTCCAGGGAGTAGTCATTGTTATTTCGGCGAACAGTGACTGCCTGCCATGCCTTCAGCATGCTTCTATAAAACAGGGGGACTGATGCTATATCAACTTTCTTGGTGTCAATAAGGAACAGTTGCTGATCGTAGCCGAGTTTCCCCGCCTGCCGAAGCAGGCAGTGAGCCAAGGCCTTCCACGAGACGTCCGTGTACAGCAGTCTGCGAAGCGAAAGGAGGCGGAAAGCCATCACCTTGCTGGTGAGAGCAATCAGCCCCTGTCCTCCTTCAGCAACAGGCAAGTTTAACACACCAGGTTGGAGCCAATGCTTTCCTCCCCAAAAGAAGTCAATAAGAATTGATTGTAATTTTTTAAGAAACAAATCTGGGGGCTGCAGTGCTATAAAAACGTGCCAAAGCATTGATGCTGCAAGGTTGTTGATAACAAGGGTTCGGCCCCGATAGGAGAGTTGACAAAGTAAGCCCTTCCACTTTCGTAAACGTCGCTCAGTTTTAATTATTAGAGATTCCCAGTTTTTTAAAATGAAGTTCTCAGTTCCAAGAAAGACGCCTAGGTAAAGAATTCCATCCCTTTCCCATTTAAGTTTCTCGGGAAGAGTCGGAGGAATGGCGCCATTTTGTGGACCAAGATGGAGAGCTCTGCTTTTTCCCCAGTTCACTTTTGTGGAACTTGCCAAACCAAATTCATGAATACAACGGACCAAGGCTGAGACGTCCTCATTCGAGCGAACGATTGCACAAAGATCATCTGCATAAGCAATCACTTTAAACGGGTTCGCCATTGGTTGAGGAAGGAAACCAAGAAGACGTGCACGCAACCGAACGAGCAAAGGCTCAATCGCAAGAGAGTACAGGAGGCCAGAAAGAGGGCACCCTTGACGAATGCCTCTATTAACCGGGAAAGGGGGACATAAAATGTTGTTAACCTTTAAGAGACTAAAAGTGTTGTTATACAGTAACTGCACATGAGAGATAAAATTTTCCCCAAAACCAAACCCCGTAAAACAGAGAAAAGATAAAAATGATCAATGGTATCAAAGGCCTTTTCTTGATCTAAGAACACCAACCCGACATTCCTTTGCTCAAGAGAACAGATGTCAATTATATCACGCACAATAAAGATACTGTCATGAATTGTCCTCTTCGGGACACAGTAAGACTGATCTGGGTGTACGATCTCCTCGATTATGGCTTTAAGGCGGTTGGCAAGGGCCTTGGAAAATATTTTGTAGTCTGCACAGAGTAATGAGATGGGACGCCAGTTGTGTGGTTGCTGAAGGTCTCCTTTTTGGGGATAAGGGCGAGGACAGCCCTCCGGCAGCTTAATGGCAGTGAGCCTGATCGTCGACCGTCGATTATAACCTCAAGTAGTTCTGGTCCGAGGAGGTCCCAAAAGGTTTTATAAAATTCCGCAGGAATTCCATCCAGGCCGGAGGCCTTACCCGAGGGTAGAGTTTGAAGAGCAGCTTGGAGTTCCTCCAAAGTTACTTCCTTGTCCATTTGTAGAACGGCAGATTTTGACAAGGTAGGTAAGGAAGAAGTCAGCACTGTTACCATTTTGTTGTCGATTTTCGGAGCATGATAAAGTTCAGTAAAGTAGTGTCTGAGTGAGGCTCTGACATCTTTTTGATTGTGTGTTATCCTTCCTTCCTTTGTCCTTACTGAAGTTATCTGCTGACTTCTCTTTGTTTGATCTTCCAGTCCAAAAAAGAACTTAGAGGAGGTGTCCAGGTAACACAAATTCTCCAGTCGGAGACGAATCAGCGCTCCTCTGGCTTGCTTTGCACAAAGTCCAGCAAGAAGAGCTTTTTTCTTCGCCTGCAAGAGGTTGGTTCTTTCATGATTTGAAGCCAAGAGGTTGGTCTGCAAATATAATATTTCTTTGGCAAGCAAGGATTGAAGGGCAGAGTCATATTTGGTGTGGGAGGCTCCATATTGTTGGCAAAAGGATCTTATTTGCACTTTGACGTTGTCCCACCATTTTCCAAGGCAGGGGAAGGAAGTTTTACGTTGGAGCAAGGCTCTCCAGAACACACCAAAGGCATCGACAAACAGTTGGTCATCCAAGAGGCTTGCGTTGAAGGTCCAGTAGGCAGCACCACGATTCCGAACTGGTTGGTGAATCCGAAGTGCGACCATGTGATGGTCTGAGAAGCCGCTCGGAATAATGTCCATATTGCTCACAACATTTAAAAAGTTACTGTTGATGTAGAAACGGTCCAATCTTGCAAGTGATACGTGGCCTTTTGAACACCGACTCCACGTGTATTGGCGGAGAGAAAGATTGCGGATTCTCCACACATCAACCAGGGAGAACTTGGACAAGGCTCTCAACAAAGGCGCTGCGCTTGCTGGGTGCGGCTCCTCTCCATTACGATCAATGGTGGGGTCCATCGTGCAGTTAAAATCTCCACCCAAGCAGACAAGTCCATCAAAATCAATGTGTACAAGAGAAGTTTCTAAGTGTGTGTAAAAGGTGAGTCTCTCCGTGCTATCGCTAGGTGCGTAGACATTCAGTACGGTGTGTTTAAAGCCATTGTGTGTGAAGGTGAGTGAAATCAAATACCCTTTGATAATCTCATTAAAAACAACACTGGGACTACAAAAGGAAGGTTGTAAATAAACAGCCACCACAGCCCTTGGGTGTTCCAGACTACTAAAAAACCATTTTCCCCTCATTGTCCTTTGCCATTCACTTGCACAAGAGGAGCTGCATCTTGTTTCTTGCAAAAGCAAAACATCAATGTGATTTGTCTCAACAAACTGTTTAACTTCTGCTTTACGGATGGAGGAGTGTCCCCCATTAATATTTAAACTCGCTATAGAGAAGGCCATAGGCTAACATTGAGTTTGGGTGTGTCAAAAACTTAGTCTCTCAGTGTCTGCAGCTCATTCTTTGCTTTGAGGATGCATTTCCGGAGTCGATACACTTGTGATTCCGTCACACCAAGCTGTCCGGCTTTGAGGAGCAAAAGCTTCGCAGAGATTATAAAGCCGGATAAGTCAGGGAAAAAGTTTTTAATTTTAACATGTTTCTTGCGAAAGGTGTCATGAAGAAACTTTATGATATCAGCAGGTGGAACACTGGTAACACTCTCCGAATCTTGGGAAACTGGATCATTCCATGCTTCAGCACTGCCACAAGAAGCAAGTGATGAGGACCCGTCCGAATCATAATCCGAGTACTGATTGGTGTCCATTACATTATCGTTATGCTCCAAAGATGGAGCTGATGGTTTAATAAGGGAAGCCTCACATTCCACTTCCAAAGGGGGAGAAGGAGTCGGAGGAGTCGGGGAAGGAAGAGTGGAGGGAGGAGGAGTGGGGGGAGGAGGAGTGGGGGAGGTGGAGTAGCGGGAGGTGGAGTAGGGGGAGGTGGAGTGGGAGGAGGAGGAGGGTGGGAAGAGGAAGAAGATTAGAAGTGGGAGGAGTAGGAGGAGGAGGAGTGGGAGGGTGAAGAAAACGGGGAGGAGGAAGAATACTAATGGAAGGAATGTTATATTCTGCTTGAGATGAACCTGGTGTTTCACTAGTTGAAGCTTTACACCCTGATTCAACCAGGTTTGGAGTAATTGGTGACTTAGAAACGGTACACATTTCACTGTTGGTCTTTTCAGGGAGGGGGGTTACAGTGGATTCGGTGTTAACATCCAAGGTGCCTGTGACTATGGGAGTGGTCACGTGTGCTCCCTGCTGCACAAAACCAATCTCCTCCTCATGTTCACCAACCCCACCGACAAAAAAGTCATCATCCTCTGGAGCAATTACATCAAATCGATTTTTCGTTTTAAAAAGAGCATCTATTGTTGCTTCCAAACACGAGTCATTTTTCTCGGCAGCCGGCGCCATCTTTTTTGCACAGCTCGCCGTCACATCTTGACTATTGTTATCATTTAAATGCTTCAATTTATGTTTCCTTTTTGAAGGAACAACGGTGAAGCTTTCGTCATCTGCCAGGGGGGGATTTACCACCACTCTCGACGGCCCAGGCAGATTGTTCGAGTTTGAAGCGTCACCAACGTGCCCAACTCTAGATATACCACTATTCGTCTCAATGGGTTCGACCACACTAGATATGCCACTTAATATATTCTTGGGGCAATCACTTTTTAAATGTCCCGATTCACCACAGATAAAACAAGTTGTGGTCTCCGTTGCGATATAAATCTGGTAATTGCGGTTTTTATTTTTTAAAGTCATAACTGCATTGAGCGATTGAGCGTTGTTTTTTAGAATGATATAGCAATGACGTCGGAACGACATGATGTGGCGAACCGAAGCGTCAGAGCGGAGACGAAGTGGAATCATGGAGATTCGTGATACAACTGTGCCAAAAACGCTTAATGCAGCAACAATCTCCTCACTCGAGAAGAAGGGCGGGATGTTGGACAGTGTTAATTTTACCGCCATCGTATCGAGATAACTAACGTTAACGAAGACGTCCGGCGGAACGGATAGACCGGTTTCGACCGCCTGAGCCACGTGTCGCTCCTCCGACAAGAAAACCACCACACGTTGGCTCATTTTCGAAGCAGCGAGAACATTCTAGATTCCTACGAGCTCTCTCAGAGCCATCACCACGTTCTCAACACTAACTCCATCAGGTGGAGTAATTGTCACTCCATTTTTCCGAGTGAGTGACTCGTACACACTATTGTGCAAACGTCCGTTTGCCATAGCTTAAAGCAAAAGAAGAGAAGTTTAAGTTTAACAAAGGAAAACCGTCACAAGCAACCAGCAAGTGGGGTCAAATGAAGTATGAGGGAAAGGAAGAGTATAAGGAAGAAGTTAAACCACCAATAAACGGCAGGCCTATGAAAACAAGGCAGATGAAAACATGGACCCGGAAACCCGAAGGTTTTTAAGGAAAACCCACAAAGCACTTACCTTGTTCTCTCGTTCTCGTTCTCGTTCTCTCTCTCTTTTTTTCTCTCTCTCTTTTTTTCTCTCTCTCTTTTTTTTTTTTTCTCTCTCTCTCTCTCTCTCTCTCTCTCTCTCTCTCTCTCTCTCTCTCTCTCTCTCTCTCTCTCTCTCTCTCTCTCTCTCTCTCTCTCTCTGTCTCGCTCTCTCTCTCTCTCTCTCTCTCTCTCTCTCTCTCTCTCTCTCTCTCTCTCTCTCTCTCTCTCTCTCTCTCTCTCTCTCTCTCTCTCTCTCTCTCTCTCTCTCTCTCTCTCTCTCGGGAAACAGGGAAAAAACTCCACAAACACGTACGGGGACACAGAGGGAAACGAAATAGGGACAGGAACAACACTAACACAGCACAGTATTCACAGCTGCACACACAGAGCCGCCATGACGCCACACCCATGCACGACTCACCAACGATCAGCAGGGGGAGAGAGAGAGAGAGAGAGAGAGAGAGAGAGAGAGAGAGAGAGAGAGAGAGAGAGAGAGAGAGAGAGAGAGAGAGAGAGAGAGAGAGAGAGAGAGAGAGAGAGAGAGAGAGAGAGAGACAGAGAGACAGAGAGAGAGAGAGAGAGAGAGAGAGAGAGAGAGAGAGAGAGAGAGAGAGAGAGAGAGAGAGAGAGAGAGAGAGAGAGAGAGAGAGAGAGAGAGAGAGAGAGAGAGAGAGAGAGCACGGTCTCGTGTCGGGAAAATCGTAGGCCTCAGGCCTGTCATGGCCGCCTGGGGAGGTTTTTCTCGTTCACTGTGACCGTGTTCTTTGTTAATTCTCAACTTTAATCGTTGATTTCTTGGTGTTTGTGAAAACGCCTTTTTTTCTCCCGATAAAGTTTACTAACTTGTTTTCTTGAGTTAGAATGGCGGGTGAACCTTTCCGTATTGAGACGTTCGAGTCACGAACTCGTAAAAACGCTGTTTTTTTTTCTTCCCTCCCAGTGAGGTGGAACTTAACGATGTGCTTTCTGCCTTTGGTAACATTGGTTTACATAATATTCGTGCTGCTTCCCGCATGAATAAGGAGTTCGTGGTGTTTGTGTCGGAGGAACACAGGGTCTCCACGGTGGTTGAGCATGGCCTGTTCATCAAACCGAACACTTACCTCTCTGTGTTCGCTTTACAGGCCCCAACAGTTAAAGTTAACGTTAATAATATTCCGCCATTTATAAGGAACCAAGATTGTGTAACCAGTTAAACAAGTTCGGTAAGGTTGTGTTGAGGATCTCAATGGTGCCGATGCGTCATGTTAGCGATAAATTTAACCACGTCATGTCCTTTAAGAGAGTGGTTTATATGATACTACCTGGAAATGGTAAAACACTGAAAGTTGTACGAAGTGTAAAAATCGAAGGGTTTAAATACAAAATGTTTGCCTTCTCAGAGGTCATGACGTGTTTTGGGTGTGGGGCTTACGGGCACGTGAAGAGTGTGGGTCCCAGCGCGGTTACACCGCAGGAAAGTGAAGGTGCGGTGAGGAGCGATTCTTCTTCACCACAAACTCATGGGGAGAAGGTGAATCGGGAGCCGAGCCCCGCCCCCCCCACCGTCTGAAGTGTTCGACGAAATGGACTCGTCCACCCCGACCGGCGTTGGAGAGAGGGTGTGTAATCGTGACGTAATTAATCCACCCCCACCAAACGAGGAAGTGAAAGTGGTTGCTTCCTCTCCTTTACCATCCACTGTACAGGACAGTGTGGACGATATGGAGGTATCTGTTACGGATACCAGGAAAAAAAAAGGGCCAAAAACGGTCAAATGTTGATGCCTTTGATGCTAACGAGCAGAATAAGGTCCAGATCGTGTCAGGCTCGGTGGAGCCCCAAGGGACGTCTCACATGGGAAACCCCTTGGTGGTACCGGAGTCGTGTGCGGATGTGGAAACTTCGCTTGCTCCACTTGCCGACTCCGAGCGGGACACAGAGAACAGTGAGGTATCTCGGGATGTTTTAAGTGTTTGTCCTGTTTGCCAAACTTGTTCAGACGAGTTAACAGCTATGTCTGACAGTGATGGAGAAATAGATAAAGGGGGAAATCCCTGTGAGTTAAATGTTAACCCCTCCCTCACAGATGATGATGTAAGGGTTGTAGAGGGGAAGGACATGGACAAGGCGAATTCGGAGGGGTCCGTAAACAGAGCAGAACTTTTTGTTGAGCCAAAAGTAAATGTTCCACAAGTAATAGGAGAGGTTATAGATGAAGGACTTGATTCAGATGAAACCTCTTCTACCCCACATTTTAGTGCTTTAAGCTCTCAAGAGGATGAATGGGGAAGCGACACAACCTTAGTGTCTGAAGAAAATGTGATTAAATTCCTGGATGATACATTCAGGAAAAGAAACGTAAAAATCAAAGATGACTTTCCAAATTTAAACGATTTCATTAAAACTGCAAGGAGTATGATTCGTGATCCTTCTCAGGCTAACATGTCAGATCCTCAATTCCAAAGGTTAAGGAAATGTGTTACTCGGGCTGGTAAAGAGCTTCAAGAATAACTAACAGAATGGAGATAAAAGTAGCATCCCTGAACATCAATGTAGGCCGCAGTTGTGTGCGTCGCCTCCAGGTATTTCAGCTCTTCCAAAATGAAAAAAAATTGATGTGCTAATGCTACTCGAGACGCATGCAAATCAGTCTTCTGAGGATGAGTGGTGTAAAATCTTTAAAGGTTGTCTTTTTTTCTCGAGTGCGCTTGTTGAGGCCAAGGCTGGTGTGGCAATAGTGTTGCATCCTCGACTCCAGCCTTCGGAGATAACTTGTAAGGAAATTTGCAAAGGTTACTTACTGTCTGTGCAATTTGTCAGTGGTAACCGAAAGATTTTCATGACAAATGTTTACTGTCCTAGTGCTAACTCTGAAAGAGGAGCCTTTCTGTACAAGTTGGCAGAGTTTGTAAGCACCATTGACTTAACCATGTTGTTGTGTCTGGGGGGTGACTACAACTGCACCCTCAACCCGCAACTTGATCGGAACACTTGTGAGCCTCATCCTCCCAGTGCAAGGCCTTTGGCACAGCTCGTCAAAAAGTTTAAACTGGTGGATGTGTGGTGGGTACAAAACCGTAATATCCGTCAGTATACATGGGTTTGTGCATCAAGAAATGTTTTGACGATGGCTTGCCTCGACAGATTTTATGTTGATCATGAAAAGGTAAACATTGTTAAGAACTCTTATATAAGGCCGTCTGGTTTTTCCAATCATCACATCATTGTTATGGTGTGTGGCTTTCCTCATCATGTCTGTGGCAGTGCATATTGGACTTTTAATTTGAAACTTTTACAAAGTGCACATTTTATAGAAGCTTTTAAAATGGTATGGGAAAAATGCGAGTCACAAAAGGGTTCACATTTGAACTTAAGACAATGGTGGGACTGCACAAAGTCCCAAATCAAATGTTTTTGCCAACAATACTGCTCTTTCAGCACATACAACGCTTTTGGTGTGATATCTGCTTTAGAAAACGATATGCTAATCTGTGAGCGGAAAGCTGGATTGTCTAGCGTGAATTTCCAGCAGTTGTCGGAGAAAAGGACCCTTCTGGCTGAAATGGTGAAAGAGCGGGCAGCTGGTCCTTTCGTCCGACTGCGGAACGAAAAAATCCAACTTGACACACCAAACAAAAGGTTCTTCAATTTGGAAAAAATGGTCAAGACCTCTCAACAAATCCATGCTTTGCGCTCTTCTGGTGGTGATTTGTTGATCTCCCAGAGTGATATCAAGCATGAATTACAAGACTATTTTTCTAAACTCTTCGCAAAAAGAGCTGTGGATGAGGAGAATAGGAATGCGATGCTTGAACAGCTCCCTTCTCTGTCTGAAGACCAACAACAATTGCTTGAGCCTGGCATTTCTCTTGGAGAACTTACTGCTGCGCTCAAGGATAGCAAGGATGGGAAAGCCCCTGGACTAGACGGCCTTCCGGCTGAATTTTATAAAGCTTTCTGGGACATTCGAGGCCCTACTCCTCTTGAGGTCTTTCAGGAGAGTGTTGAACAAGGTGGATTGCCATTGAGCTGCGGAACGGCAGTTTTGTGTCTCCTTCCGAAGAAAGGAAACCTGCATGAGACCGCAAATTGGTGGCCTGTGTCACTCCTCAACACGGACTATAAAATATTGTCAAAAGCACTTGCAACCCGTCTAAAGGAAGTCATCTACTTCTTGATTGGCACTGATCAATCATACTGTGTTCCAGAACATTCCATATACGATAATATTTTTTTGGTGAGAGACTTGATCAGTCTCGGTCGAACTACATCTCCTGGTTTTGGTTTATTACTTTTAGATCAAGAAAAAGCTTTTGACAGTGTTAACCATTCTTTTTTGTTTGATGTATTAAGGAGAACAGGGTTTGGGGAAAAATTTATTGCTTATGTTGTTTTTGTGCAAAAATGCATCTTGTCTGCTGAAGGTTAATAATAGTCTTTGTTACCCTTTCCCTTTCAGCGAGGCATCCGTCAGGGCTGTGCACTATCAGGCGTGCTCTACAATCTATCCGTTGAACCTTTATTAGTTTTACTTCGGAACTCAGTGTTCGGAGTCTCTCTTTCACAAAACTCCAAAGTCGTTGTTTCAGCTTATGCTGATGATATTTGTGTTGCTATTGCAAATCAAAAAGATGTTTCTGAGGTCTCTCGTTGCCTTACCCAGTTTGAGCTTGCTTCTAATGCAAGGGTAAATTGGAAAAAAGTGTAGCTTTTTGGCTGGGCCCCAGATCACCTTCCTCATCCCTGCCTGTTTTACCAGGAGGAATACAGTGGAGTAGTGAGGGGTTTAAATATTTAGGCTTATTTCTAGGAATTGAAGCGTATGAACAAAAAAATTGGGAGAACTTCCTGGAAAAAATTAAATTGAAACTGGCAAGGTGGAGAAGATTGTACCAACTTCTCTCGCTTAAGACACGGGTGTCAATCATAAACAACCTGGTGGTTCCATTTATTTGGCATAGAGTTGTCCCACTTGAACCTCCGAGATACTTGATCACAGGCATTCAGAGGGTTCTGACTGATTTTTTTCTGGGGTGGCCACCATTGGCTGGGCCCAGACCAAGACGTGGTCTGCAGACCCCGAAATATGGGTGATCAAAATCTGATTCATATCCCAAGTCGGATAATGGCATTCCGGATTTCCACGATCAAGCGCCTACAGTACAGTGAGTGTGTTCCTTGGCGACCTCTCACAAACGGCTGTTTGCAGAAAGTGGAAGGTCTGAAATATGACCGTGAACTTTTCCTCATCGATCTGCAACACGTTGACATGTCTCAGCTCCCCAGTTTTCATCAGAGCCTTTTGAATGCTTGGCAAGTCCTTGGAGTGCAACGTTTAGAGGTATCATACGATGCCCAAAAGTTTGTACATGAGCCATTATTTCGGAATCCTTTATTCTCTAGATTTCAACCTCCAGGTCGTTTATGCATTGTTTCACCAGTGTTGGAATAAACAGAGTGCGAGACCTGTTGCATCCATCCTTGAATGCCTGGCTACCTGTAAGCTCACTTTCATCAAAAACTGGTGTTCATTCTGCTCGTATTGTGGAAAATGTTTTGAAAGCAGTAATTCAAACATTTCATAGACTAAACCTCGGGTGGACTGGGGTGGATGAAGTGGTAGACTCACGTCTCTATTTCCCTGAACTTCAAATTGCCTCAAAAAAACAAGAGGGTGTGTTCTACTCAAACTTAGAGGGAATTGGTGTGTTTCACGTCATGGGGAAAACGGCTATCTACAACATATGTCTGGAAGCATGTATACCTTCTTTTCCAAAACTGTTGAAAAATCAGTGGAATGAGACCTTACCTGCTGGAGCTTTTTTAACTCCAGTGTGGAACAAAATGTATCGTTCTCCAACTCTTGGGTGAACTGGAGACCTGAATTGGAGACAAGCACATCAAGCCCTGGTCACACAGACATGACTCCATAAGTTTAATTCTTCTGTTCCAATTTCTTGTCCTTTTTGTGATTTGATTGAAAATGTTGCCCACGTTTTTGTTGAATGTAAGAGATTGGTACCCCTCTTTCTCTTCCTTCAACAGCTTTTCTATAAATTTAATTTTGTTTTTTCCTTTCCAGTCTTTATTTATGGAATCGGGGGGTGGGGGGGGGGATTACAAAAGTAAACCAGGCCTCTCATTTTTGTCTTTTCTGTTGGGCATTGCTCATCTGGCAATTTATAAAACCAGGAAAGCGAAATTGAAGGGGAAAAATGTAAATGTGCTTTTGTGCTTTTAAGGTATGGTTTCGGAACGAGTAAAAATAGAGCAGGATTATCTTTTGAGCCTGGATATTGTGGGTGATCAGTGGTACACTGATGAGGTTTTGAGTTTCTTTTCGTGATGGAATCTGTTTGTAAAAGTGTAAAGTACTTGCACTTACTTTTTGCATCTATGTATTATTCTGCGGTGGTTTTGACATGAACAGACACCCTTGTTTGTATTGCTTTTCTTGAATTTATTTTTGCTGTAAAATCGTTTGGCTTTGTTTTTAGAGTGTGCTTTTTCTGGTGTGTTATGATACTTTTATAATAAAAGCACACAAAAGTCTCTCTCTCTCCTCCTCCTCTCTCTCTCTCTCTCTCTCTCTCTCTCTCTCTCTCTCTCTCTCTCTCTCTCTCTCTCTCTCTCTCTCCCCTCCTCCCACACCTCTCTCTCTCTCTCTGCTCCTCCTCCCACACCTCTCTCTCTCTCTCTGCTCCTCCTCCCACACCTCCCTCTCTCCTCCTCCCACACCTCTCTCCTCCTCCTCCCACACCTCTCTCCTCCTCCTCCCACACCTCTCTCGCTCTCTCTCACTCCTCCTCCCACATCTCTATCTCTATCTCTATCTCTATGTCTGTCTGTCTCTGTCTCTGGACATATCCGGACAGTAGTTATGTCTGTCTGGGGGTGGGCGGGGTGGACTTTGTATCTGCACGTGTTCGAGTGGTGTTTGTCTCCAGACAGCTTGGCTCTACACGCATCCAGACTGTGTTTGTTTCTGGATGTGTCCAGGCAGTGCTTGTCTTCGATCGTGTCCAGGTGGTGTTTGACTCCAGATGAAACCGGCCGGTGTTTATCTCTGGACGCGTCCAGGCGGTGTTTATATCTGCACGGGAGTTTGTCTCCGGATGTGTCGAAGCCGTGTTTGTGTCCAGACGGCTTGTCTCCGTATAGTAATTAATGCTCTACCGCATGTCTCTTTCCCTTCTTCTCACCTCACACTGTGTTCCCTTCCCCCACCCCTCCTTCCTCCTATACTCCTACTCGCACCCCCTCTCTCCTTTCTCCTTTCCCCTCCACCTCTTCATTCGTCTCTCTCTCTCTCTCTCTCTCTCTCTCTCTCTCTCTCTCTCTCTCTCTCTCTCTCTCTCTCTCTCTCTCTCTCGCTCCCCCTCTCCCCCCCCTTTGGTATTCCCATCAGTGACGCGATATGTCGTATTTGCTAGTAAACAATAAGTGCCACGAAGCGACTGCCGGTGTTAACTTTGAATCACTATATTGTTAACTTAAATGGCAGCTCAGTCAGGCTATTGTCAGACATAAAAATGTGAACAAAACTTTTTTCTCGAATTACCTGTTTTACAAGAGATGCAATGCAATGTTGGGTAAATCTGAGTTCCCTCAACAGATTCCCACATCCCCTCCACTCATTGCAGTGTGGATCTGTTGATCTTGCAATGTGCCCACTCTCTCATTTCCAAAATTAAGTACGAAGCAGGTTGTCAGGTCAGCTATGGGACCATGCATCGGAGAAGTGTGTCACTTCGTCCACTTTCCATTGGTACTCTAGGGGCCTCTGGCAGTTTCCCTGCCATCCCCCTGGAAGATGCTTGGCCCATCCCCATCTGCTTGAGATGCCGATCCACCTGCTGCAACCACGAGGCACATGGTCAGCCCATTGGCCTCCTCCACTCATGAGTCTCCCGAGCTGAGAGAATTAGGTGAGCAGGATCAGCATCAGGCAAATGAGCCACATGTCCATATGGCCACTGCTGATGCTCACAGACTATGCAGGTAACAAAATCTCATTTGAGTCTCTCTCGGCAACCGCTCATTGGACACAAAGTCCGACCAGTGAGAGCCAAGGATTCTCAGAAGAGACCAGGTACAAAAGGAATTAAGTCTCCATCTGAAATCCCTGGTCAGAGTCTCACATCCGTAGAGCAAAACAGAAAGCACCAAGGATGTGAAGACTCGGACTTTTGTCCTACTGCACAGGTATTGACAGCACCACACCCCTTGATCCAGAGAATCCATGACTCCCCAGGCCTGACCCAGACATCTATTGACCTCCTGCTCACAACCAGCAGTGACATGAATATCACTGCCAAGGGAAGGGAATCTCTCCGTGACTTCAACATTATCACCACAAACAGGTACAGACAAGATAGCAGCATCCAATAAATCATTGAAAGCCTGGATCTTAGTTTTGATGGATGAAACCCAGAATTCCAGTGGCTCTGACTCCTCATTCAACAACTCCCTGGCCCCCCAAAGGATATCCAGAGTCCCCACAAAGATGACTGCATCATCTGCAAAGTGATGGTCAGAGATCTTGACATTCCCAAGTGATGCACCACAGCTTGATCTCTCTGACATCCTCCACAGAATCCACCCCATAAAGCACTGAAAATGTGGGAGCCAGTGCACATCCCTGAAAAACCACAGTTACAACTGCAAATATGTCAGAGATGGTATCACCACATCTCACAGCACTCTCAGTACCAGAGTACAGTTCAGACATCAGATTTATCAGTTTTCATGGCACAGCACAAAGGCTAAGTATCCTGCAGGGGGCATCCCGATTCCCTGAATCAAATGCTTTTCAGAGATCAACATAGGTTGCAAGCAGCCCCTCCCGAAACTCTCATCTGCATTCAGTGATGACCCGAAGAGAAAGGATATGATCAATGGTTGACCTCTTTGGTATAAAGTCTGACTGTTCTGGGCACTGATGCTCAAGCAGATGGTAGTGAACACTATAAAAATTATCTGAGCAAAGGCCTTCCCTGGCAATGAGAGCAGCGTCACCCTTCGGTAATTGTTGCAGTCCTGGCGGTCACCCTTCCCTTTCCAGAGAGGGACAACAAGGCCCCTCTTCCAGTCAGTTGGGAGGATGGCTGTGTTTCAGGTAGAGCAAAGAACTGCATGCAATGACATGAGTACAACATTTTCACCAGCCTTGAGAAGTTCAGCATTAATGCCACAGATCCCACGAGCTTCACCTCATTTAAACGATTCACCGCAGCCTGTGTTTCCACAAATGAAGAAGGATCACAGTTGATTGGAGGGTCAGCAATTGGGATAGTAACACCCTTGATCTCCAACTCAACAGTTGGTGGATGACCCTTGTGCAGCCTCTCAAAGTAACCGGCCCATCGGGCCTTCACATCAGACTCCTTTGTCAAGAGCCCACCACCCACTGATCTCACTGCAGTTCACCAAGTTATTGGCTTGGAGGAACGCAATACGTGAATTCCCCTGTAAGCAGGATGCGAATTACTCAACCACAGGTGATGCTCTACCCCCCCTTACATATTCCACGCACATAGGCCTTTTTGTCCACCCTCAGCACACGTTCAGTTTTATACATCAACTCCCTGAACAGCTCAGCTCTGCCATTAAGCCTGGCCATGTGACTCTGGTCAATGGCATCCAGTGTCCTTTGAGAGACAAAAATCATCTTTGCCTTGTGTAGAGTTCCAATACATCCACCGACAACATCGAGGATGGTGGTCTTGAAGGCACTACACGACTCTTCAGGATTCTCCAAAGCACCCAGACCCCCCCCCCCAGACCCCCCAAATCCCTACTCAGCCTGTTCACAAACTCCTCAGCTACCATCTCATCCTTGAGCTTGCCAAAATCTTGCCTAGGCTGGGATGGTACCATTCTCCCAGATTTAAGCTGAAAATTCAGAGTTGCTACAACAAGCCTGTGGTCGGTGTTGAGGAACTGAGCACTCCGATAGACCCTGCAATTCTGGATCATCCTCCAGCGACCGACAATGAGCACTTGCTCACTCTCCATTGCCACACAGCCAGCGTTGGCATTCCCAGTCCAACATTAACATGTGGGCGCTGAAATAATGAACCAACCACCCCAAGTTCATGACTTATTGTTAAGTCAAGGAAGTTAGTGCTATTCTGGTTCACAGTTCCAGATCTACAGGGTCCAACACATGTCTCTTCACCATCGCTATCAGTTCCAGTCGATGCATTGAAATCCCCCAAGACTGGAAGATTATCACACATCGGGCACTGATCACCCACAGACTCGAGCATGGCATAGTATGCATCCTTCATGGTGAGATCACTCACCTCAGTCTGAGCAGATCCAGAGACCAGGGAAATGACATGCAAGGAGTGACATATTCTTAGTCTCGTAATACACTCTTTGACCTGCATTCCCTAAATTATCATTGGAGTCAGCTTATTGGACACAGCTACAGCAACTCCTTTGGCATGGTAACCATCAGAGCAACCAGACCAATAGTGGGTGTAACTTCTCGCCATGATCTTGTCACTATCCGTTGTCCGAACCTCAGAGAGTGCTGGAAAACTGATGCTCAAACGCTTGATTTCAGATGATAACAGACACAGCTGATCATGCTCTCTTAAGGTCCAGTCACACCTTGACGTTTTAGCCAGCTTATGCCGATTTTTGAAAAATTTGTGTAAAACGCTGGTGCACGTTCAATACCTTATGGGTAAGTTTTGGAAACATTGAGAGCTCGCTGAAAAACACTGCCATACGTCGTAGTACACTGGCTTTCATCGTTGTACTTTGCGGTTGTCCTCAAATTTTAGCATGCTTGAAATTTTACTACTTATGCCAGTGTATGACTCACACGTTCCGCTACGCTGGCCATAAGCTTGAGGTACGCTATGCGATTGTTGACTCAGGTCGACACACGTTACTTGTAAGTTACTCATTAGTCGAAACACGTCGAGGTAATGTTTAGCGTACCCGAAACTTATTTCTAACCTATGAGTAACGTGTTGTAGGCATGTTGCGCGATCGTTGACACACGTCAACACACGTTACTTTTAAGTTACTCATAGACTGAAAGACGTCGGGGTAATGGTTAGCGTACCTGAAACTTATTTCTAACTATGGGCGTCAATTGGTGGGGGACGGGGGGGGTGGAAATGTCCCCCCCACTTTTTTATCAAGGGGGGGACAACATATCGATTGTCCCCCCCCCCCACTTTTTTCATTGAACTTAAGTTTCGTGACACAACACGAGCTGCTCCAGTACAACCAGGCCGAGATGCTCCTCAACTAAAAGAATAAATTTTTAAATCTCTATTAAAGTTTTATTGGTCTATTATAGTTCTATTAAAGATGATAGGTTAACAATTCAACATTGAGAATCCGTGCTTCCCAAGCCATGGTCTCCACCGGCCAAGCGTCCATAGCGACGTCGCTTTTTGATCCTTCGATGTCGGCTCTTCCTATCATTGCGAAGCAGAATTCGCCAAGCGTTGGATTGTTCACCCACTAACGGGGAACGTGACCTGGACATTTTGAGGTATGTTGGGACGTTTTCAGACTTTGTATCGTCATTTTATGAGTGTTTAAATAAATCGTGGCTTCATGGCCTGGAGCGCCACACCTTGGATAGTGTTAGGCCGCAACGGCTCGGGGCCCCTTTAGCGACCAAAATAGTTTATTTCACCTTTCTAACTTATATCGCCGTATGCGTGATATTATTACCTGCACGATAATGTGTGTGTTTAATTTTTGTGACTTTGCACCGTGGAGTTATAAGCCAATAAAATATTTCGTGGCCTGGTATGGTGGAGCTTGTGCAGGATGGCGCGGTTTCACTCTACCGGCTCGCACGAACGAACGGAAAGATATTTTGTAATTCTGTTTTCATATTTCGCAGTCGATAACAGTGGCCTAAACCCCAACGTTGAAAACCGGGTGAAAATCGAAGGAAAGTGGGTATTTTGGTGACTAAATTAGCTTTGAATACTTGGGCAACATAAAATAAAATGCGCCGATTCACTCGCTTTTGCGGCGGTTAATGTAAATAATGTTTTCATAGGTACTTGGACTTAGGGGAGGTATAGACCGACAAAACGAGAGGTATCATTCAGTCGTTGGACTTATGAGGATTAAATTATAGATTTTAAAAGGTAGCTGTTGAAAAATATGCAAAATTCACCATAGCGGTTCGGACAAACAAACGGAAAATTATTTTTCAATTCTGTTCTCGGATTATACACTATCTATAGGGTAGTAATGAGATTACCTTGAAAATCTGATTTAAAAAGGCTTATGCTTAGTAGCTTAGCCACGGCTTGCAATTTTTACTAGGAAAAATAATGTTCCGGAAGGAATTTCTCTTCCACCATCATCCGAATAATTTTCCGTTTGCACGAGGACAAAGACGAAGGAGACACCGACGGAATAAGGTGTCTCATTAAATTGTGTGATTTAGAATGATTAAATTAGAGATTTTAAATGCAGCTTTGAAAATAAAATAGATTGTCAGCTTCTTCTTCACCATGTCAACCCCGCAATGGTTCTGGGCCCCTTCAGCGAACAAAAATGGTTTATTTCACTTTTTTAACTTATATCGCACTATACTTAAACAAAACGTACGGGCACGTATCGGCACGTACGTACGACCACACACGTACGGGCAAGCACGTACGGCCACGCACGTACGGCCACGCACGTACGGGCATGCCTGTACGGGCACGCACTCGTGGAAATGATGAACGTATGTACAACTCGAGGGGGAGCACTCGGTAGAGTGCAAAACCTCCGCCGCCAATACTGCTAGGTCACTCAAGTGAACCTGATATCCTATTCATTCAATTTGACGTCAACAGTGCTCACAGAGTTATAGTTTGCAACTTTCCCTTTTAAGTTTTACATACTCAATTCATTCGTCATAACTAGATTCCTTGAGACAGAAATTGATTTTACGTGGGTATATCCACCTGAAGTTCCAAAATCAGCCGCAATTATAATTTTGGCATGTTTTTTTTTGTTGGAAATCACTTATAACATGTAAAAATGCAACAAAAAAAATCGAAATTTTGTTGAAAAAAAAGTTGCAAAATTTTTTTTTCTCTAAATTTTTATATTTTTTTGGGTTGGAAATCACTTAAAACATGTAGAAATGCAAAAACATAAATTCAAATATTTTTACAAAATGGCCGCCATAGCGGCCATATTGGACTTTGGACCAAGTCCAAAATCTAATGGCATGATCCTTGGACCATACGTAATTCCTCCACCAAGTTTCGTCAAAATCCGTCGGAGTTTTTCCGTAATACTGTTCACAAACAAACAAACAGGGGTGAAAACAGTTACCTCCGTCCATCTTCGATTGCGGAGGTTAACAATTGGAAAGAAGAGAGTGCACGTCCGGACGGCAACAGATCTTAATCCCTCGTCTCCTGGTCTCGTGGTTTGTGAGAGGTAAAGAATTACATGAATGTTCACATTACAACTGATTTTAGCTCATTCCTTTGGTGAACCCTTTTGATGGCATGCAAATCAAGAACACAATCTTTAACGACGACGCTAACTATGAACCAATAATATCATAATCATCTCACTCAACTTTAGCTCATTGGTTAATTAAATGCAGATTAAATAAAATGATGAATATTAATAATCCCAGGTAATAAAATACCAGGGTATCTGACCCTATCCAAAAGTAATAAAAGTAATAAGCGCGTAGCCGGGAACTAAGCGAGTAATGGAATGCTAAATTGGGAGCTCAGATGCGAAATTAAGAACTGAACTCGTATTGGCGCTCTTTTAGTAATACATGAGCTACGCAAAGCTTATCACATGTCAACATTGTGCCTGGAGGTATAGTGACCTAGCCAAAAGTATGTTGACCTTAAAAATGCCCTGTTATGCAAAAATAACCCTTATAATTCACATGTCAAAATTTATTCAACTGAAATGTAATTCCCTTCTCGTTTCATAGAGGGTATGTATATCAGAGTTTTTCGCGACATCATGAAGTAGCACATCCCCGACCACTCTCCTGGAGCAATCAAGTTCCCAGAAAGAGGTGGACGATTCAAAGGAGAAGATAGCAGAAAAGGGTGCATGTGCGAGTACTCGGCCTAATTTCCCAGATCAGCCTTTTCAACCTCATGATGTCAGTTGTATCCCAGTCCAAATACTGCCAAACCGATAGTTGAAGTTTCAACAACAGTGGTTCAAAGATTTTCCGTGGCTTCATTTTGATCAGAGCATTGGCGGTGTACTCTGGCACACCTGTATGGACGCTTCTCGTGAAAAACTTACCAAACTTGCCCGCTGTGCAGAAGACACATTTGTCTCAAAGGGCTTTCGGAACTGGAAAAAGGCTACAGAACAATTCAGACAACACGGACGATCAAACACACATAGGCTTGCCTCTGAAAATCTGAAATGTCGCAGAAGTCAACCTGGTGTCCATGTGCAGCTGAGCAGCAAACTGCGAGAAGAGCAAATATCTGCACGGTCAGCACTTCTGAAGATTATCATCTCACTGCAATATTTAGCCCGACAAGGTTTTGCAATTCGTGGGAAGGTTGCCTCTGAAGGGAATTTCAAAATGCTCTTACAGTTGCGGGCCGAGGATGATGTAAACCTGAAGACGTGGCTGTCAAGGAAGACGACGTTCACAAGTGGAGAAATTCAGAACGAAATTCTACAGTTGATGAGTCATGCCATCCTCAGAAATATCTGCAGTAACGTGAATGAAATGTCCACTCAGTTCGGACTCATAACTGATGGAACGCAAGATATTCAGGGTAATGAGCAGGAGTCGGTGTGTGTGCGCTATGTGACGGATTCCTTTGATGTTCAAGATCTCATCGGCCTCTACCAAGTATCGTCAACAACAGGAGTATCACTTTGTAAGATGCTTCAGGATGTCCTAATTCGGTGTCAACTCCCTATTGAACACCTTAGAGCGCAGACTTACGATGGGGCAAGCAACATGTCCGGAAAGTACAAGGGCTGTCAAGCACAGCTAAAAAAAACACTCCAACAGCTGGCCAATTATGTTCACTGTGGAGCTCATGTCACCCAACTCATTACACCCAAAGCCCTACAAACTGCACCGTTTATAAGAGACACTCTTGATTATGTCCAGGTACTCAGCAACATCTACAACAACTCTGGAAAATTCAAGCATCTGTACTTGAATATCCACGCTGACGATGCTGACACTCCTTGCCCTACACGCCTGAGGCCAATTTGGCCGACGCGTTGGTTAACTCGTTCTCTTGACGTGAAATCGATATTGGATAACTATGAAGCGGTACTGGATGCTCTTCAATAAGCAAGTGATGACTTTGGTATGAACATGGCATCGCGAGCCAACGGTATTCGAAGCTGTCTTTCATCAGGAAAGTGTGTTCTCGGTCGGTTTGCATCATTGCCCATTCTCCAATCCCTTGAATACCTCAATAAGGCACTTCAGGGTTCACAAGTTACCGTCTCTGGTATGCTTACTGCTGTAAAGGTAACTACGCAGAATCTCCAATCTCTCCGTACCGACCAGACGTTTAAGGAGGTTTTCGAAGCAGCACAACAGAAGCTCCAGCAGTGCCAACTAGATTCAGTGACCCTCCCTCGTAAGCGCAAGCTTCCGAAGAGACTTGATGGAGGCACGCAGGAATACACTGCCAATTGTGCAGGGGAGGCATACAGAGTTGAATTTTTCAAAATCATCGACAGCGCATCCGAGAATTTGAACGAGTACTTCACATCAACCGACCTCATGGCGTATAGGGACTTGGGTGAAATGCTCCTGTCTGGGTCATTCAAACCACAAATAGTCCACAAATATCCCGAACTGTCGGATTCCCAAGAGCAAGAACTTGGCTTCTTTCGTAACCAGTTCAGTGGTTCATCTGTTGAGGATTACCATAAGATATTTGAAGACATGGTGCCAGAAGTCCGTAGAATGTTCCCACAGGTAGAACGTTTGCTTAGGCTTCTATTGGTTTCCCCAGCAAGTTCATGCAAAGCTGAACGGTCATTCAGCACACTCAGACATATGAAGACTTGGTTACGTTCCACAATGACCCAACAACGCCTCAACCATCTCATGATCTCTCATGTTCACTGAGATCGTCTGACTGCACTTGACCCCCAAGACATTGCTACAAAGTTTTTAACTGGATCGGCAGACAAGAGGGTTCATATTTTTGGCAAGTTTAAGGTAAGTTGACCGTACTCATGTAATATCAATTTGTATGTCAGTCTAGTTTTCAGTTGATGTTTCGTGAATCAGTTCAAGGGTCGTGAGAAGGAGGCTTGCTGAACAATTATATATATATATATATATATATATATATATATATATATATATATATATATATATATATATATATATATATATATATATATTTCTTTGATGACACTTGAAACTTTGAAATGTGTTTGATTAATGTTTTATTAATTTCGCTCCATCTGCTTACATTTGATAAAAGATGTTCGATAGATGGTCAGATTAATTGAAGGGATTTGTGTGATCAGAAAGAAGCATGTCAACGAGCGTATAAAATCAAGAATTAGCAAGGGTAGACTTGCTGTGTCCACGCCGGCACGAAGTGGGCTTCGTGCTCTGGACATGCAACGTCCCCCCCCCCACTTTTCAAAAGCAATCGACGCCCATGCTTATAACCTATGAGTGACATGTTGTTAACACGCTACGCGATCATTGAGACACGTCGACACTCTTTGCTTGTAAGTTACTCATAAGTCGAAACACCTCGAGTAATGTTTATAGTCAGTGTTCCAGACTCCATGTTTTTTTTGGGGGGGGGTTGGGTTCTTTGGCATGATGGTGATGTTGACACTTCGATTTCTAGTGCGGTTATAATATAATATAATATAATTAATAGGCTACCGCTCAACAATTTAAATCATAACCGCACTAGAAATCGAAGTGTCAAAACATCACCATCATGCCGAAGAAAAAAAGCAAACAAACGAAAAATAAACCATGGAGTCTGGTACACTGACGGGTTTCTCCTGTGTGAACCCCATTTTTATATACCAATTCCCCTAAACGCTGCCAATACGCCATTATATGGTAGTTCTAAGTTAGTAACACGTTCATTTAGTTCTTTGGTCGTCTGGAAGACGTCAATCAAATACGTCTACATACTTCAATGTGCGTTGGAAATACGTAAGGAATTGCTTCAAACCACGTTACTCAAAAGTTAGAAATAACTTTCGGGTACGCTAGACATTAGCTCGACGTGTTTCGACTTATGAGTAGCTTACAAGTAACTTTTGTCGACGTGTGCCAACGTTCGCATATCGTGCGTACGACATGACTTATTCCCATCGCATGCGGAACGTGTGAGGCATACGGCAAGTACGTCGTAAAATTTTTAACACGTTTAAAATTACAAGACGTGCTTCACTAACTACGACGTATGATAGCGTACTTTGGCGTTCTATTCACGTATACCAAACTTACCCATACCGTATTCGATGTGCGCCAGCGTTTTAGACGCATTTTTCAGAGGTCGGCATATGCTGGCAAGATCGCCAAGGTGTGACTGCGATGTTGACACTTCCATTTCTCCGGCGGTTATGATTTGAATTAATTGTGCGGCAGCCTTTCAATAGTCTACGCCACGAGTTTGTCGGCGATACGTGCAGCACGCTTTGCATAAGTTAGACTATCGTTGGGCATAGGTTGTGAACGCCGACAACAGGCTAAGCATTCGTTGGTATAAGTTATCTATAAGACAACGAAACGTTCTGTGTCCGTTACTAATGTTATGCATACGACCAACTCGTTATGAATACGTCCGAATCTTTTAAAAAAAAAGATCAAAAGTTCAACGTCAGCCAGCGTTTTACATACATTTTGATACGTTGCCATTGCTGGCTAAAACGTCAAGGTGTGACTGGGCCTTTAGGGATAGGACATTCCAGGCACCCACCTGAAAGGACCACCTTAGGTTAACCCCATTAGACCACCGTCTGGTGGACGACACCTCAGCAACACCCCGACACACACGATTGCAATCTGACCCAGGAAGGTTACCCTGTGGTTTTCCTCCTATCAAAAACAGTCGGGGTCCCAATTGCTTTGCTCCAATCCCTTCATGTGGTGAGTTTCCCTGTGAAGGGCTGCTGCAATGAAGTTACTCCCACGGTTTGGGTTTTCAGTTTTCTTTGCGTTTTTCGTGCGTTTTGCGAGTGAAGGGTTTTACGATGACCAGAGTGCAAATCCTGCCACCAACTTCCTCAAGAAAAGTAACCCAACTGCAGGAGGACGTCCGCAAATGCTGTTGGGCTCTAGAAATGGATGGCTTTTGGCTCACAAGGAGCTCCTCCGCCCGATGCAGGTGGGAAGGGTATTTAAATATATTTTCTGCCATCATGAAAGATACAGTATGCCAGATTCCCACATAATGTCCTCCATGCCAATACAAGCATGCCTGTCTTTACACTTTATTTCCAAACTTGGATTTGGCACTTATCATGGGTGCACTCTTCATTGTCACCAATTGGGGTTTCAGCTCTTTTTGTTAGTTTTTATTTGTTCGGTTTGATCGGCCATTCTTTTATGAGAAAACATTTCTGGGTTTTAATTGTTTGAACCAACAGTAGTTTCAGGATGCTGTAAATTTCATTTTGTTTAACATTTTTGTGTCTTTTTTTTCAGGATACTTTTTAAACACATAAAGGGTATCTTGATGGGTGGGAAGTGCAGCCCCCTATTAGCAGACATTTTCCTTGTTTACTGTGAGTTTTCATTCATGCAGAAGATGATGAAGGAGAATAAGTTCGGTTCAGCAAAAATGTTTTCTACTATATGTCGTTATATGGATACTATTTGTGTGGTTGACCATAAGCATTTTGATTTGCTGACTCACAGGATTTACCCGGATTGCATCGGAGCAGATATGAGTGGTAGTGATGGTTGTGTAGCTGCACATCTGAATGTGTTAGAGTCAGACGGAATGTTTTTATAACCAGTGTGTATCATAAAGTTGACAGTTTTCGTTTCCCTGTCGTTTTGTATACCTTCCCATATAGCAATGTACCAAATAAAATAGGTTGATATGTTTTTTCATCTCAGCTCATTAGATTTTCCAGAATTTGTTCAGTAAAGGATGATTTTGCGGTTCGTGCTAAGAGTCTGTATTCCATCATGCAAGAGAGGGGTTATTGGGCTAATCGTTTGATTATATCACATGGCAATGTTTTTAGATGTTATCGTGATCTCTTGTTTAAATTTGGTTGTTTTTCATGTGAACAAGTTCCTGATGATTTGGATTTTGTGTCATAATTGAGATTTTGGGCCTGCACGTATTTCTGTGTACATTCTGTGGCAGCAATTCAACACCTGGGTTAAATAAGCTATCAGGTATGAATACCTGGATCAATGAATAAACACATTAAAGGTCGTGTGTGTGTGTGTGTGTGTGTGTGTGTGTGTGTGTGTGTGTGTGTGTGTGTGTGTGTGTGTGTGTGTGTGTGTTTGTTTGTGTGTGTATGTGTGTGCGCGTTTTGCTGTGCTTTTGGGGCAAATGTGTGTGGGTGGGTGTCTGGGTGTTTTGGGATGTGTGTGTTTGTGGTGTGTGTTTTTGTTGTGTTTTACTCGTTATTTCTTTACTTTTTATTATTTTTTTATTTTTGCCCCCCACCCCTCCAACAAGGTCAGAGATGGGGCACATGAACATGATCTCCGACCGACTGACCATCTGTCCATGTACTTTTGTGTGCACAATATTTCAAAAAACATTGAACATTTAGCTTCCATATTGCAGACATCTCTTCCTCAGTCCATTATCTCAACCTGATTCGACAACGGTGGTGATTGGCTGAATTACGTTGCGATGACAACCATCTCCTTAAACTGTTTTTTGTATGTGATATTTCAAAAAAACCTTTTTTGAAACACAGAGGTATTCCTCATACCATGCAAAAAGCATATCAGCTCCTTGTTGTAACCTGATTTAAGCCTCGTAGTGGATGGAACACACACACACACACACACACACACACACACACACACACACACACACACACACACACACACACACACACACACACACACACACACACACACACACACACACACACACACGACACACGACTTTTTGATGAGACAAACACAGCCACTGACCTTGAAAGAAATGCCACCACTTCCCAGGATACCTTGGGTACCAGCTAAGTCACAACAATGGCACCACATTTCACACCACACTGAGTGGGGCATTTCCTTGAGTGGAATTTCCTCCTCCCAGTGGATGCCAACATATGGCGATTACGCATGCTCTTATCCTTTTAAATGCTGAACGTCAAGCATTTTGATGTCTGTTATTCGTCCCTCCCGGTTTCACCAGAGGGGATGATAGGTTTGCTGTCCGTCCATCCATCCGTCCATTCCACGTGTGGTTTTTCAGACTTTTTCCCCATACTCTTAAACATATTCAACTGAAACTTGGTACATGTCTTTATTTTGATAAGTTACAGAAAAAGTTTAAGTCTCAGGGTGTTTTGTCAATTTTTCAGTTATGCCCTTTTAAGAAAATATCACATTATACGTGGTTCAGTGTTCAGCTGCCCTAACTCCACCCACATAAAATCATGCACCACCATTGTATGAAGCAGCACAAATCAACAGCTATCAGGTCTTGGGCCTGGGTGTTCATCCATAGCCCAGTGCAATTGGAATAATACCATCCCTCCATTGGGACCATACTCTGTGCAGAGCATCAGTGCTGCTTAAGCAGTCTCCCTGGCTATTGGGAACAATCCTGGACAGGTCACCACTCCAACACAGGATACCAGCAAGCTGGCACTCATTTTGCCAACCTCAGAAGGATAACAGGCGGAGTCAATCCCACCTGGTATTGATTCAACAGCTGAGTGGGATTTGAATTGAGGATCCTTGGATCCCAAGCCCACCACCCCAACCATGAAGCCAACAACAGGCTTGAGCAATACCTGGGACATAACAATGATGTATTTCACATGCACATAAGCCGTACGCATGTTTGTGCTTCATGTATGTACATCAGGTTATTACCTCCACCATCGAAGGTGAAGGGGTTGTTTTCACCCCTCTCTGTCTGTTTGTTTGTTTCGCTGTCTGTCTGTTTGTGTGCAGGATATCTCAAAATGTTGTGGATGGATCCGAATGAAATTTGGTGGGGAGGTTGGGTGTTTGACAAAGACGAAATGTTTAGATTTTAGTGATGATCCGCATCCGGATCCGACAACTAGAATTTTTAAAAGTGATTCTTCACCATTGAGAGATATGGCCAAAAACGATATATAGCACGATATCTCAAAAAGTTGTGGACGGATTTGGAAGAAACTTGGTGGACACATTGAGTGTTTGATAAGGAGGGCTTGATTTGATTATGCTGAAGATCCAAATCCAGATTTGGATCTGATAATTCTTTTTAGTGATTCTTCACCATTGAGAGATGGGGCTAAACTAATATATAGCACGATGTCTCAAAAAGTTGTGGACGGATTCGAATGAAACTTCGTTGACAGGTTGGGTATATAACCATGACGAATTGGTTCAATTTTGGTGAAGATCTGAATTCGGATCTGGATACAAGAATTGTTTAATTTTTCAAGTGATTCTTCGCCATTGAGAGATAGGGCCAAAAGCAATATATAACATGATATTTCAAAAATGTATTGGGCCCAATCATGCCCGTCGCTAAGGCTCAGTATTAAGGGGGACATATGAACTGGATGGGGGAGGCACAATTATAATATTTAATATTTTTGATAACCCGGTATACTATTGTATTCATGCAGCATTGACACATCTATACTGAGGTTACCATCGCATCCTAACCAAATTGATCTCAGCTGGATTTAATATGTAACGTTGTTTTTGTCCTCAAATTATTTGAATGCAGGAGAGCCGCAACAAACTGGCACATTCACAATGCAGATATTCAATGATTAGACAATTGGCACCAATTCAGGTGCACTTGTACAAGGTGTTGTCAAGAATTGGCATTAGAAAAATTAATATACAATGACTAAACGGGGGAGGTTAGCACCGGAATCAGCGCACTTTGAAATAAGATACAGTCGGCTATGACCTGCGATCATCACGTTAAGCTATCAACAGCAAATATGACCAGCCTGAAGATACCACAAGGTCCGCATTTAAAGCAGTCAATTACACAGAGGTAAGGTTATGCACAAAGCACTAGATGTGGGATATGCAAAGCACCAAACACAACACTTAACTTAAACATCAGAAGTACAAAACAGCCGACCACGGTGGGTGCTGACCACAACCACAACCACAACCGCAACCTTTTTCCTTTTCTTAGCCATTTTCGTATATCCATGTCTTTTTCTACTGCTACGAGCGAGCGCTCTCCGTGACTCGTCCCTCGTGACTCGTGTCACTAATCTCACGACATTTGACGGTTGAAGGTTTTATTTATTAAATGATGCATCCACCAAAAACAGGTTTTAACTGCATAATTTCAAATGTAAGCACGATTGTAAACACATCTTTTTACTTTTTATTATAAAATTACTTTTGTGAGATGGAAGGTTGTGAAGGTCATCTTTAATTATGTAAATTATTAAATCTTTAATTAATTCATCATCTTTAATTATGTAAAGTTATGTAAACTTCATCTTTAATTAAGTAAATTTATGTCTTTTCCTTATTCATATCATCATATTATGACTATATTACATTTATACCGAACTTACAACCAATCAGGTAACCTGCTTAATAGGGCATCCATATCGAAGACGCTGATTGGCTATTCCTTAAAAGTAAATGATCCACGATATACATATATATATATATATATATATATATATATATATATATATATATATATATATATATATATATATATATATATATGTATATATATATATATATATATATACATATATATATATATATATATATATATATATATATATATATATATATATATATAACCACTCACAGCATCGACATTCGACACGAGGTCTTACGGCTGTCTGTCGTCATGTCTGCTGGCGTTGGTGCTTGCGTTTTTATCTTGCGGTGTTGGATTGTATTGTCTTGCCAATTGCTTTTGGAGATGCGCTGGCAAGCGCACACTTATCTCTTGACTGTTATTCAAAGAAGGATATTATTAAAGAACAGTTTATCCAAGAAGGCCTTATTATTTACCACGTTGAACATCTGGAATAAGGGTTTTAGTTCCCACAGGTGAACTCTTAAACAGCAAGTTCACAGTGGGCGCTCATCCTTAAACACTAAGTTGTTCACAGGGTGCAACAGGGCATAAATGGGTGGGGAACAAGTGGGGGGCGCCAGATGCGCCATTGGGGGGGGGGCATTGCACCTGGGCCTGGGCCCAATATTTTCTCGTGGATCAGGTATGACGTGGCGGAGGTATGCACTCTTCCGAGTGCTCCACCGAGATAGGGCCGAAATAGATGTATAGTGTTATATTTCAAAAATACAATTTGCTCGATATGTTTTCATGGATCAGGCATTACGTGGCGGAGGTACGCACTCTTCCGAGTGCCCTTGGAGGTTTTAATATGAAATAGGCAAAGTCTAGAGAGGAACAAAACATGTTGGGTTAGAGAGTTTCTTCTTCTCCATTTTGGTTCTTGTACTTAGTCCAGCGGAAATGTGAAAAAGCATGTTGTGGCATCATTATGAAGTTTTTTTTTTTTTTTTTTTTTTTTTTTTTTTTTTTTTTTTTTTTGGTTGATTCATCATCTCTGAGTTATCCTGAATCAGAATCAGCCGGGTGCCAGACTCGCACCCTTGAGGAATTTTTTTTCGAGGCAAAAAACAAAATGGCCACCACCGACTTTCGATAAATTCTGTTTTGTGCTATATCTTCACTTCAAATGCACTTACATACACAATTTTGGTGTCTACTACTGTTTTCATGGTCAAGGAATCCGATAATGATAAAATTGAAGGTGTATGTATATATATATATATATATATATATATATATATATATATATATATATATATATATATATATATATATATATATATCAGACCTGTCTCATATTTTCAAGATGGCCACCATTTTAATATGAAAAATGGCTATTTTACAGTTCCACTGATCACTTCGAGTAAGAAATTGAATTTGATGAACCCTCAAATATTAATACTACATATAATAATAGTCAATGGCAGATGAAGTAACTCACTTGCAGTGATCAATGAATTGATGATTATATTGGAATACGATTTTTACACAAATATATCCGGATACATGTGGATAGTTGACTATGAATTTGGGTTATGTCTTAAAGTAAGTATGTACATGTGTATGATTTTGAAATTACCTTTTATTTTTCGGAAAACAAATATTAACTTTGTTAAGGATGCAATGTTCTACATTTTGTTCAATCTTCGTCATCGTCGTCGTGATTAGCAGCTACTGCCCTTGTCTGTTCGTTACAACAGTCTGATCCAGCATTACAACTGCAAAACATCGAACATGACATCTGTGCTGCCACACAACCACACCTCCCGGTGGAACATGGCCGGCTGGTGGAGCATCCACACTTGATCAACTGCAGAATGGTGACTGGTGCAGCAGACACATCAGGTGGAAGTGTGGTTGGACACAACGTCGCACCGTCCTCACCTTCTTGCCATCCATACTCGATGGGATCCCAGTTCCGAGGGTCTGACTGAGTGGCCGATTTCCATATAATGACTTGATGATGAGCGCGATGTACATGTTGAACAAAGGCATCATGCGATGGGGGCAACGACTTCAATTTCAGAGCAGAGGTAATCTTGGAGTTGGCCATCTTAGACTTCCACAACTGATACCGGTGTGTGGACATATCACCTTCGACTTTGGAACCATAACAGGCAGCAATGAAGGTAGTTGCCTCAAATATCATCTTTTCCTCATCTGCTTCCAACTGACCAAGTAAGGTGGGATGATGTCCGCCCATTAGTACCTTCAGCGCTGTGGCCTTTCCAATGCCAAACAAATACGACACAGTATCGCATCCGGTCAGAGCATGTACAGGAGGCAGATATTTGGCGATGCTTTTGTGTTTCAGTGCTGTTTGGCGAATGTCTTCGTTTGCCCTCCCAGCACACGGACTCTCCATGCTGATATCCACAGTCATATTTTCCTCGAGGTAGAAATGAGTCAACAGGACAAAGACATCTGTATCGCCGCAGACCACTTTGATGTGTGAGTCACCACTGACACCTGACACAATTCTAACTAAGTGATGGATGATGATGACATCTGCTTCTTCATGGTGTGTTTTCAGATCCTGTCTCTGGAGAGTGGAATTGTTCCATACTTGTACTGGTGTAGGATCTTTTCTGGTGATCACCAATTTGGTCTGGTTGTCCACAATGTGGGTCATCAGATACTGACAGATCAAATCGATCAGTTGTACTTTGTTGGAGGCTACATTTAGGATGACTTTTTGTGCTGGAACTGTTGTGTGTAAGTTGAGTTGATGTTTTCAACTTGATTCATGACCTGCGCAACTGGATCTCAACATTTGTTTCGAGCTGATTTTGATGTACCTGTCGAAAATCAGGTATACGTCACAACACTCCAGGTGGTATTTGATGGTTCAAATGAAGATGATCACATAATCCTCAACTGTACCATTTGTGGGCCAATGTACAGTCCATAACATGGCGCATCCATCGATGATGACAGCATCTGGAACACCTTGGATTCGACTTGATTGCTCAACTTTTTCGTATTCAGGAGTTTCGTATTCAGGATTGCTTTTGACTGAGCCCACATCGCACCACTCTCATCAAACAAGGAGGCTGGGACAGGGGACAGTTAGGGTTAGAGAGAGGGACAGGGGACATCCATAAGAGAGGACATTCTTGATATCAATATCCCTGTATTTTTGGAGACATATGACTCGGGTGTAGATCAATTCGGTATCGTATACTGGCCTTCCATCCAGCTTGATGCTCTTTTTGGTCAAAGTCATCAGGGTCACTTTCTTGGTGAGTGTCTTGTTGAAGCTTGTTGGCCATCCAGATTCAAATTCCGCCATCTCTTGTCGTCAAATCTTGAGAGGATCACCAACGTTTACCTTGTCTGTCGCATGAAACATAGTAGTCGACACCAAAATTGTGTGTGTAAGTGCATTGGAAGTGAAGATATCGCCCAAAACAGAATTTATCGAAAGTCGGTGGTGGCCATTTTGTTTTTCGCCTCTAAAAAATATTCCTCAAGGGTGCAAGTCTGGCACCTGGCTGATTCTGATTCAGGATAGCTCAGAGATGATGAATCAACCAAAAAACTTCATATTGATGCTAAAAGCACACTTTGCCCTGAAATGGCTGTTTGGCATCTCGACGAACTGGCTTGAGCGTGCATTAAACGCAAACAAATTTTTATTTCCCAAACATTCATTTGGACCAGTACGGGACATGTTTTGCAAAATATATAATCTCGCTCTTGTTATATTTAATTCCTATTATCTCATCGATCTACTTTTTCAGCAATTCCATCAAGAAAATGTAATTACAAACTCTTCTTCTTCTTTTGGCTGATCCCGTTCGGGGTCGCCACAGCGGATCATCCGTATGATCCGCATAGTGATTTGGCACATGTTTTACGCCGGATGCCCTTCCTGATGCAGCCTTGGTCGCCAAGAAAATGTAATTACAAACATTTATGTAAAAATAACACCTTATTTGTACTGTTTAATACAGTGACTGTCAATGTTTTTTAATGTTAAAAACAAGTTCGAATTGTGAACATACCCCGTGGAAGTTCATTCCTACAACTCTCAGATGAGCGATAGCACAGATGACCGATAGTTTTTTAATTTGGTAAGATTTTCATCACATTAGAAAAAGAAACCAGAACACCTCACAAGAGTGAGGCTCGTTTCATATCATCATTTGCGACTTAATTTTGCATTGGGCAACGCCCAGCGCATTTATTTTTTTTTTAATAATAATAATTTTAAGAAAATCTGCCTAAAGGGCCGTTTGTCAGCCCAAAGGGCCATAATCTCACTTTTGGCTCAGTTATTGCCTGCAGAGTGACCTCAAGAATATACCTGTAAAATTTGGTTCGGTTCTGTTCACTAATAACTGAGAAATAACAATTTTAAGAGAATGGGTCAAAAGGGAAGTTTCTCGGCCCAATGGGCCGGAATCGCACTTTGGCCTAAGTGATTGCCTGGGGAATGGTCTCTTGAATACCTGTCAAGTTTGGTTCGGTTCCGTCCACTAATAACCGAGAAATAACAATTTTAAGAAAATGGGCCAAAAGGGAAGTTTCTCGGCCCAATGGGCTGGAATCGCACTTTGGGCTAAGTTATTGCCTGGGGAATGGTCTCTTGAACATACCTGTCAAGTTTGGTTCGGTTCCGTCCACTAATAACCGAGATATAACAATTTTAAGAAAATGGGCCAAAATGGGCCGTTCCTCAGAAGACCCCACAGAGTAAAAAAAAAATAAACACCATTATATGATCCTATGTCCTGGTGATAGCACTGTTTTTACAACACATCCATATGACAATATATGATAGCACTGTTACGACAATATATCCATTGTTGACTTAGCCATTTCGACAAGGACAACAAGGAATTCCAACACAGGTGCAGGCCATTCAGCCCATCATGCCTGCATGAACACCATACCAACCCATCTACACGAGATCCAAGGAAGAAAATGGGAAAAATTATAATTAGTGATATTAAAAAAAAAAAAAATGTTTATTTGTTATTCGTAGGTTCTTTTTTATCTTGCCAAAACGAAGTTTTTGCAAGATATGTTAGTCAGCTTGTATGTTTTTTTTTTGTTTATTTTGTTTGTTTTTTTGTTTGTCTGTAATCACGTATAAAAAATTCTGCAGAGCACAGTTATCATTGGAAATTTTTGTAACTTCGCATATCAGAGGCCTATAGAGGTCCCTTTCAGTGCACAAAATTTTGAAGGTCAAGGTCAAAGGTCAAGGTCACTTTGTCGCAAATCAGGGGAGTCGACGAAACCCTTATTTTTTGAGTAATTTTGATCGGATAGTCTTAAAACTTCATGGGAATATAGTTCATGGTCTGGCGTTCAGCTGATTAATTTTTGGTGGCAATTGGCCGTGACCTTCATGGTTAGCGCCTGAGGTCAAACATATTTGACCCCAAGGTCAAATTTTCAAGTTTTAGAAACCATATCGTGTAGTACCTCAAATTGAACAACCTTGATTAGTGCTTTCTAGATATGTCAAGCTTGAGACATTATGACGTCATTTGGTGATGTTATGAGGCAAACACATATTTTTCATGGTTACTCTGTAGAACGATTCTCATCGGAATCTCTCGTAGGCAGATATTCCTCAAGGAGTCGCTCCAAGTGGATAGCAGCTCTGTTCACCTCAGTATGACCTTAAAGAAGTCACACGTGGTCACCTTTTGGCAAGATACGGGTCACCCTGCTGGTGACAGTTTTTTTTTGTTTTGATTTGTTTTTTGGGTTTATTTTTTTTTGTATTTTCTTTTGTAGTGTTTTATTCTTTATTTATTTCTTTATTTTTCCTTTTCTTTTCCTCGGGGAGGGGGTATAGGCTTGATTAAAAACACACAACGTCAACCACACAACCCCCCTTAACAAGACCCCCACCAACAGCACTCCATACACAATCACCCATCAACACCCAAACTACATAAAAGTCTTATCAACATCCCCATACCCCTCTATCTCCATAACTTTCAGGTACTGATCTCATTCTAATTTAAACTTCTCTACTTTTTCTGCTGCCACTCCTTTTCCACAGAGATCATTCCATGCATTAACTACTCTCTGAGTAAAAGTCCTCTGTCTTAACCCTGTCTTACTACCGTCTTAACTCCCCTCTTCTTTACTCTCAAGCTATGGCCCCTGGTTCTATCACTGTCTACTCTGTTGAATAATTAATCTGCACTTATTTTAGCGATACCTTTCATTATCTTAAACATCTCAATCATATATCCTCATAACTGCCTTCTTTCTGGTGAATGAAGCCCTGTCTCCTTCAGCCACTCCTCATAGCTGATTCTAGCTCGGCCCGGAATCAATCTAGTATCCCTACGCTGAACCCTCTCTCTGGCATCCATGTCCTTCCTGAGTTGTGGTGATGAAAACTGTACACAATATTCTAGATGTGGCCTCACTAAATCCTGCACAATGTTAACACCACTTCTTTTGATTTATAATTGATCCCCCTCCTTATACAGCCTAAACCCCTATTTGCTCTTCCTCGAGCTGACTGGCACTGTGCTGACTGCTTACCTCCCATATCTATTACCACCCCCAGATTCTTCTCCTGTGTGACATGCTCCAAAATTTCCTCTTGCATCCTGTAATCTCTATTTGCATTGCTCTTTCCCATCCCCAACACCTTTATGACAAAACAACTTTCCACTACAAAACAAGACAATAAAGTTATTTTTTGAAAAAAAATGAAAAAAACGTACATTAATGTGTGAAATGTAATGAAATACAGATAAAATTCAGAGAAAACAATAAAATTTAATGGTTTGGGGAGGGATGCAGTGGTGGGTGATGGTAGTTGCTCTTGTCCTGCTGTCTCGTAAATGCACTGCCCTTTCACTATGTATTGAGAACCCATTTAAGGAGTGAGATTGATGGTCACTGTGTTACATTTACCCTGCACTGCCTCGCCATACATATACTGTTCTACTCTGGCTGATGGTGGCATCACCAAGACAAATAACTGTCAGATCACTCTCTCACATGATTGAATCTTCCAGATAAATTTAGCATGCATGGGATAAGCGTGACTGGTGGTGTCATAGTAAGAGGTTGGGGGGGGGGCGGTGTGTTGTTAAAATGAAATTCAACTGTTGGTGATTCAACTGATGGAGCACCTTTTGTTTGACAAAATGATGACGTTGACAGAATTGTTCTTTCAAGAAGTTTTGAAAACGTTTGCAAAGATGCACAAACTAAATTGTGGACCAGAAGTCCTATTTTTCCTTCATTCAGCATTGGTTCTTCACATGCCGGATATCATCAAATTATTTTGTGAAAATTAGTAAATGTAATTAATTTATGATTATTTCTGTTTACACCTGATTACAGTTTATTTACATACTGATTACTCTTTGTGATTACTTTGGTAGGGAGGAGAGGGAGAAGTCATGAAAACATAAACAAAGCTAAAGCTGAGATGTGCTCACAAGGATGCATATATACTGTATGATGTGAAAGTTTTATACGCTGTGTGCAGCATTTTGAACATTGTTAACCTGCAGGCATAGTGCAAATCGGGTTAAGCAATCGGTTGACTCTGTCTGTCTGACAGACTATGATTGAGAAACTACTTCATTTCAATTGAATTTTATATTTTGAATACTGTAAAACATGAATTGGAACATGAATCTGAACACGAACCTGCAGTTTAGAAGCAATTTAGCTCTGAATTTAACAAGTTGTACGACATCTCATGCACAGTGCGCATGCATACTCATGCTCACGGTGAGGCAATTACCTCAGTTTGTCTGTCATTCGAGCAGGCAAATAAAATTGGAAATCATTCCAAGCAGGAAACTCCCTGTTTTGAGAGATGTCATAAAGGACACAAATAACAAAGCACAAATATCTAATGTAACATTTTAAAAAGATGCTGTAAAAGTGGGTGGTAAACTTTCGATTCAATGGTTAATCGGCGGTAAACTTCCGATCCAATAGTTAATCAGCGGAAAATTTCTGATTCAATGGTTAAAATCAGCGGTAAACTTCCGATTTAATGGTTCATCGGTGGTAAACTTCCGATTCAATGTTTTTGTTTTTTTTCCTTCAACCTTTAAAGCTTTTATTTTTAATTTTAAGCGAATTAAATATTTGAACATTGGAGGACACAAATGGCCTTGTTTACATTTCCAAAAACCCTCTGTTTAACAGTAGTTTACCATTTTTTATGCCAGCTCAATCAATCAAATTAGCCGTGTACTCTGAGTGCAGAGTATCAGCTATATTCAGCCAAAAATGGTGGCACCAAAACATGTAACAACAGAGTTAACTTTGCCCCAAATATCTGTTTCTTGACTGAATCTTTTTCTGAAAGATCGTTCCAAAATCATCAGTTTCTCCGATAAGAGTTGGCAGAAGGTTCACCTCTGGAATGTTCAATTTTTACCCATCTATTGTGCAGGCGTGTTGGGCCTTATGACCTGCTCCTGTGATTAAGTTCCTTCTTATGGAATGTATTATTTTTGTTTTTTATTGTTATTATTATTCTATTATTATTGTTGTGACTTGATTTTTAACTACAATTTATCTTGCTAAAATTTAGTTTAAAAAGTGGTTCAAAATAGATCTGAAATTTACTTCATAAAAGGCACAGTAATGTAAACAAATCGATGTAGAGTAGAATCATAATTTTGTTGAGTGAATTTGTCTTTATGTTGTAGTTAACCACTAACCACAATGCCACCGAGTCTGTTGACTTACCAAGAGTGTCTAAAATAGAGAATACCTTGAAAAGTATGGAATTTCCCTCCTTTCAATGAGCCTTGCTTCCTGCCTACATTTAAAATTTATATTATTTTAAATAAATGTAAGACTTCATTACAAAGAAAAGTCCTGTTCAAAATTTCAACACCTTGTGAGCATAAATGAGCTTGTCCATGGTAAACGTTATAAACTGGTGATTTGGAAAATTTATTCATCAGTCAGTGATTCCCATAGACTTGGAAATGATGGAGTTTTGCTTTGGAACTAACATGCATTATTATCTGTTAACAGCTTGCAGTCAAGAACTTATATCGAGCAATAATTTACCACAAAAACCAATTCAAGTCAAAGCAACACAAATAGCAAGGCAGATCATAATGTTTCACATTTATTTTAGTTGTATATACAGCACCTTGGTCAGAAATGGGTTGGTAGTCATTAATTATCTGAAATATTGTTAATAAATCAAGATTAAAGTTGACAAGTTTAACAATAATTAATACCTCCATTTGATCCAATAAGACTTCTCGGCACATGGCAAAACAAAAACCTGAGTTATTTAATTTCATCGCACAGGTAGGTCGGTGCTTCCAAAATGATTCCGGTGAAATAACAGCACACATGACATTCAAAATCTGTCGATGTGCTTCTGGGATCACAGCATGGTGAGGAAATGTTATTGTTTCACTTTATTCACACATTCTGGGTGGCTGTTAATATTTATTTATTCAACGATTCACAAATTACAAGAAGATTAATCATTCTCTGCTGTATATAATGACTAGAATGACCACATTGACATCATGGATTTATATGCACTCGACCCTATAGCTGATGGACACCAATGTATTTAATTGGGCAGGCAGGATAGCTTATAGGAATGGGCACTAGCCTTTGAGCAGTTGAGCCTGGGTTAGAATGTTGACATTCTTTACTTTACGAGCTTTAATAAACTGTCACCTTAGTGTTTCAAATGGAATGCGATGCCTCAATATGTACACTGTCCATCAGATGGACATGAGGCTGGAAGACCTGTGCACCAACACTGGTCATCAACAAACCATAGGTTGGAAACCATTTTGCACGTGTTATGGGCCTAATAACCTCTTCCTCTGTTGAGTTCCTTATAAGGGAACTCGTATAATAAAAACATGGAAGGGAGTGCGAGAGAGCAATTTGAATGTGCAGAAGACAGTGCGGTAGGACCAATATTTCAATATTGTGCAATAGATGTATTTTGCAGACAATGTACATTGTATCTGGGCCTCGTTCTTGCCATCAATACAGACAGTGTTTGCTTTAGTGGTGAATAATGCATGAAAATATTTGTATCTCCATTGAACAGGTGTCTGCTGGTTCACAATAAATCCACCTTTGTTTGTATGCACTGACAAAACAGGTGTCCACTAATGTCACCTGTCCGACAGGGACTAGTCAAAGAAATATTGTTTGAATCGAGTATGTAGTTGGGATTGTGTGTTTAACCTGCAAAGCTATTTCTACGTTGCATCTGCTTTCAAAACGTAATAATCAGAATTTATCACCTCGGAAATAAAAATAGTGATGATCATTATAAATAAATATTTGTTCCAATATTTGTTTCCAAAATGTTTTCAAAATAAAAAAAAATGATCAATTATGTGACTTTCAAACAATAAATTAACCAAGTGTAGAACTTGGACTCTATATCCAAAGTATGAACTGCTGTTGTGTTGCAGTTTGCTTTCCTAATAATGTCCTGATCTGAAAATCCATTGATATATTTGGTGGCATATTGGTATTCTCATTTCATCACTTGGCTAATCCTCCTGAGATCCGAGGTTGAAGTCCTATATACAGTGTGGTGATGCATGTACAAGATGCACTGCTCCAGGAACCCGTCAATGGAGTAAAAACGTTTGCAGATATTTCAAGAGGCACAATTAGCAAAATTTATTGGTTGCAAATCAAAAATAATGTTATGGGTCTCTTGGCCTTTGCAAACATGGAGGTTCTGCTGAAATTACACCTCCACATCTCCCTCCTGATTTTCTCCCTCCTTCACTTCTTTAAATATCTCTCTATCCCCTTTTCCTTTTCTCTGTTCCCTTATTTGCTGCAGTATATTAAGGCTTGGTGAATGCCTAGCTTTTTAACTATTCCCAGTTGAAGGCCATTCTGTGGTTGAAACACAGGCCTCTGACGCTTGTTACTGATGACAAATTTTCTGTCTGTTGTCCTGATGCTTTTGCAATTTTGTGATCTCCAGAGTCTTTGAACATATGTCTCTTTGTTTACAATAAAAACTAGAAGGGTACTAGGTAGAGTGCATATCTCCACCAGGCTGATTAGTTTACATTTTGTATCTTACTGATTGGCTGGATCTGGATTTGGACCTGAACTAAAATTTAATTGGCTTGTTTCTGTCACCTATTCGACTCATTCACCAAGTTTCCTCCGAATCTGTCCATAACTTTTTGAGATATCATGCTACATATCGTTTTATCCCTCTCACTCAATGGTGAAGAATCACTGAAAAAATTCTCGGATCTGGATCCGGATTCAGATCTTCACTAAAATCGAATCGATTCTTCCTTGTTACATATGCAAGCTCTCCACCAAACTTCATCCAAATCTAGACAGGAATGAAAACATAACCTCCAGACACCTTCGGTGGCAGAGGTAAATATTGTTGCGGATTCGCGCCCGCCGGCGTGCTGACGGCCACATAACTCGAATCGCGGCACGTCGCCCACCGGACGGACAATCCAGTCGTGACCCTCTCGGACTAACGCCGGGAACCAGTCACGGGTGGACCTTTCGGTCTCACCGCGATCGAGCCAATCAGCCCCCGCGTGGGATAGGGTTGCTCGCCAAATTCGACCTACCTAAGTACCCACGCGGAGGGTAGACCGGGCGATCGCACCTCGCCGCAGGTCGACTTCGGACACGGGCCACTTAAGCGACCCGTTCCGTACTATCAGAATAACCGAGCGGTGTTATCGTCGACCTCGACGGTTCGATTAATTATCGGGCGTATTCAGCCCACTACCAACCCTTTACGTGAAGCAAGATGAGGATTCAAAGAAAGAAATGACGAAGCGAAGCGGGAAACAGTTCAACACAAAGCACATTTATTCGCGATACACGGGAAGCACACATATTCAATTCCACCAAAAGCACACAGAAAAAACACAATGCAATTTACACAAAAAGCAAATGTAAAAGCGAAGACACAATGCAGAGCTAATACCGACTACACGAGCACACGGCAACACTTATACAATTTTACTTCACAGACGGCACCGACAACACATACCCAAAACCAAGGAAAAGAATACCCTCAAGGATGAGGCGGGCCTGAGGCCGAGACCGGGTCGCGCCTACCCGTCTGGTGATGAGACGCGGAGCGGCGATGGCGCCTCAACTCCGCGGGCCTCGCAGACAGTGTCTGGTAGGGGGTGGGAAAGGGGCCCCCTTGGTCGCACTATCTCAGCGCGGGGGGGAAACAGGAGGGGGTTGCTGATGCTCGGGGTAGAGAGGATTTTTATTATCCCGCGACGAGCGTCTCCACCTCGGCCAGGTCGCGCTGTCGGCCTCCCTCGGGTGCAGCTCCCTGCACGACGCGAGCACCCCCTCGTCTGCCCTCGCCGCCTCTCCACAGCTCCGTCCCCTCCGTTCCGACTCCAACGCACACGACGACCAGCTCCTTCTTGCCAACTCCACCGCCCGCGAAGTCTTGACTCTCTGTTTCCGACTCTCCTACTCTCCTACTCTCCGCCTCTGGACTCTCCTACTCTCTTACTCTCCGCCTCTGGACTCTCCTACTCTCTTACTCTCCGCCTCTGGACTCTCCTACTCTCTTTTTCTCCGCCTCTGGACTCCCGAACACGGTCCTTTTATCAGCCCCGTAGCTTCGCCCTCTCATCCTTGACCCCCTCCCTTCGACCTTTCACCTCGCTCCCCATTGGCCCGAGACAAAGTGGGCGTGAATGCTTTTTGATCCATAAATTTGCATATATCGATCGCCCTGGAGGCGGGGCCAAATCGCCCCTCGCTCACCGATTGGACGGCAAAAAGTGGGCGTGTGTCGTTTTTGATCCGTTTTTGAAGCACAAAATCCGTGATTTTGTACACGCTGTTCGGCGCGCGCCCTGCACGAGTCCAACACCGGTACCCACAGGCGGCGCAAGAACGGTGGCGATGCGACGGCTGCGAGGTGTGACGTGAAGGTCGTGGCGGTTGTGGTGAAGCGGCGTTGTGGTTGGTGGTTGATGTTGTGACTGGTGGTGGTAATCATGGCGGTTGGTCCAAAATAAAGATAGCAAAAGAAAAACGGCTATCCTGAAGAGTCGCAGCACGCATAAATGACATGTATTCCCACTAGACAACGGGTTTGGGCCTAACTACACATGTACTTACCGAGATACCTCACCTAAGGGACCTGAATGGTGGTTTGCGAATTTGGTAACCACAACAATATTAACTTAATATTTTACTTGTACAGGTCAAAAATCAAAAAAAAGACTCGTACCTTCAAACGTGAGAGTGTCAATTTGAGTTCTATACATTTTGAAGCTTTGCTTAATACAGTATCAAAAGGAGGTAGAAATTGAATGTCAAATTGTCATGCAGCAAAATAAAAAGATTGATTGCCAATTTACACTCCTGGTCTAAAACACTGTGCTGAAATTGAATGGAGAGTGGCTTGGCTCTTGTGTATTTGCTTTTTTGATCTCTCAAGAATGGAATATGAGTCTCTGTGAAGGCAAATTATGCTCTCAGTCGGTGGATAAGAGAAACAATGGATTTTATCAAACCAAAGTTGAGAATGTTATGTTTCGTGCTGTGGGAAACGACGTTCGTCTGGGTATTCAACTTTTATCAGAGCAGAAGAGGCCAACCGATTATATAAAAAAAAAAAATGAGGATTATTTTGCCTTGACGAGAAGCTGAAGCTCCTTCCTTACCAATGATGGTAAACATATGGTCATCAACTTTTATGAGTGTCTGAAAAAAAATTAAAAATCGATCTGTCTAATGTTGGTTAGATTCCTGGCTTGACGATAAACTATGATCTTGACACTGCAGCTAAAACATTGCATTGCTGAATGTCACAAAATCCAAGTTTATTTAATCGATCGATGTCCAACTGGCAGTCAGGTATCACCCAAACTTGAGTTTATTTAAAAGATGAAGCACAAGTGATACATGAACATATGAATATGACACTGCACAATGGCGACTGATCTCTCTCTCTCTCTCTCTCTCTCTCTCTCTCTCTCTCTCTCTCTCTCTGCTCTCTCTGCTCTCTCTGCTCTCTCTGCTCTCTCTGCTCTCTCTGCTCTCTCCGCTCTCTCTGCTCTCCCTTTCCCAAGCTATGTTTGCTACTTCAATGCCCAGTTATTGAAAATTCAGAAAGTCCTCCCTCTTGGAACCACGAGTAAATAAAATAATGTACTGCTGTGTGTCCAGACGGTGCCACAAACTGATTGTTACATTTTGATGGCACCATATGCAGAAGCAGCCAAATATTTACCGAATATTCACGATTCTTCCACAAGCTGTAAAATGTAACTTCAACATCAATATTTGCACCTTTTTACTCGACTACTCTATATTTAAAGTTAGCATCTAGTCTCAACAATTATCATTATAAAATCGCATCTAATATGAAATTTGTTCCAAATTTACAAGCGTTAACAATGCACTGAACACAATTCGTTGCCTATCAGTCATTTGTAAAGAACTTGTGACAATGACTATGCTATCCTTTAGAGGAGAAAAGCCAGTTCTTCCATTAGCTGGTGAACATGAAAGTTTTTTTTTTCCATTTTTATTGTGCACTATGAAAAGAAGTATGGAAGAGTATGCCATTGTGTCCTTCGTTAATTGAGGGTTGCATTTGCTGCATGCTATGGGGCACCCTTACCATGTGTCTGACTGAGTCATTCTCAGTTTGGGACCGGACTGTCATTCTCAGTTTAGGACCAAGTCATGCTCGGGCATCATTGATCTAATAATAGTTATTGATTAATTAATATCAACTGCAGTTCGACAAGCATATTTAGAAAATTCATCTCAAAATTCTGATGAAACAACAGTGGAGTTGGATTGATGACTGTGGTAACAAATGTTTGGTGATGACAAGACATAGAAGTGTTGCATTTACATGTCTGCAAAGCTGCCAAAGTAATATTTAAATTAAAAGGCCATCACCAATAATGTGCTAATGAGTTGTCTGAAAAAAATAGGACAGGCATCGTGATATCATACCTGAATCCATCCATCCATCCATTGGGACTATGCTCTGTGCAGAGCTCTGTGCATGCTCATGCTCTCCTTGGCTATTGGGCACAATCCTGGATGGGTCACCACTCCAACACAGGATACCAGCAAGCTGGCACTTATTTTGCTGACCTTGGAAGGATAACAGGCTGAGTCAACCCCACCTGGTATTAATTCAACAGCAGCAGGATTTGAACTCAGGACCCTAAGATCCAAAGCCCACCATCCCAACTATTAAACTAACACCAGGCATACATAAGTGTGTGTATATATGTATATATGTATTTTTTCAAGCGTAACGTACAATATGTCACGCACAACATGTGTGTATATAACAAGTGCAATATGTCACGTATAACATGTGCATAAATATAATTGTGTGTGTGTATGTGTGTTTGAGGCTCCCATGTGGAATAATCTATCATATAAAGGTAAATTTGTACATGTTTGTTTATTTACTTATATCGTATACACTTCAATAACTAAAAGACTACTGAACCAAATCCAACCAAATTTTGCATGGTACCAAAGGGTACCCCAAGCATGGTTTCTGTCTGGGTAGCAAAAACCTGGGGGAGAGGGTTCGGGGGGGGGGACGACCCCAGTTCTCTCTATGTTAATGTGTATCCTGTAGTGCCACTTAGTGGTAGAGCCAGTATTACAAATCTTCTTCTTGTTTTAAAAAAAAGTTTAAACAACCTTATAATGCTCTATACATTATGGTGATGTTAAAATCTGAGTGAGAATAATTCGATTTTTTCAAAATGTTTTGTTTTATTTGTTTTTAACTGGAGGATCAAACGAAAGCATCCAACACTGAGCTTCACAGCGAAGCGGAAGTGACTTTTGCTCACGCCATATATAAACAGCAAGGATGATTGATGAAGGTGATGTTATCTGACTTCCAAGCAGATGGAAGATGACCTCGGGCAAATAATAGGGTTACTCGAGCAAAATGATTGTAAAGTACAACATGCCATCTTCAAATTAAATCCATCAGCAAAGCAATAGGTAAAAATGCATTGTGATGTAATCAATACAAGCTGGTCTCATCCATCGCATACATAAAGTGACGTTTATTTTTTAATGAAAACAACATGAAGAACACTCCAATCCATCTCGACACATCTTTGGCGTCTTGTTTATAATACATATTATATTATTTTTGAGCAACTATTTATTATGTACACAGAAAAAGTACGAAATTTCTCATCTCTCCCCCCTACCCTCCTAGAATATAAACATTGTATGCATAAATACTAAGATGTAATCCCAACATCTGTGAAAACAGATGTCTAGCCATGGGAATATGGCTATCTGGTAATTAGTAAGCTCATCAAACCCCTTTGTGACAGCACATTGGGCCCAAGGGCCCAAAGGAAAGGTTTGAATAGAATAGGGTGAAGTTAAAAGAGAGCACCTTAAGATGTCGTGCTGATACATGCTTGCTCAAAGGACTCCGCATGACTTTGGAGAGTTTAATTTAGGCCTTTGATATTTGGATTTACCTAGATCACAAGCTTAAAATCTATCGGCATCAATTTACTGCTATGATGAGCCTCAGAAAACGCACAAAAACTAAGAACATGTCCAACATACAAATGTAAGCCTAAAAAGTAGGTGTATGAAGCAATAACACGGAGAGAATGATGTATATTCAAAAAGAAAACGATAGCTCTGTTGGGACTGTGGCCAGCTCCAAATACTTCAAGTATGCATCCCAACCCTGGCAGTTATATCTGACTGTAAAACTGTTCTTGTGGTGTTATGGCACCAGGGAGCTTTACATCATGAAGCACAACACAATTTGTAGTTGATGTTAATCCAGCGATCCCATCTGTATTTGTGGATTTATAATATTGCTCAAACATTATAGAGTTTGCAGATTGTAACACCGCCATAATATAACAGATGCTAACAATGGATTGAAAGGAATTGTGAATGTGGATTTTTGTATTTTTTGTTACAAAAATGCAATAATGTGAATGTTCATTTTGTTTAAAGAAAAGTGTCAAGTTAGTTTGCTTGTTAAGTCCACATGTTGTCCAGAAAGGGTCATTCGTATTGTTCGTAAAAGGCTAAGTAATGCGTTCAGATGAAATATTTTAATTGGATAAGTCTTTGACGTGTTGTTTACTTGAGGGAGGTTGTATGTGACATCACTTCCCGATTTTGCACACGGTGCTAAATCTGTGGCCGCCATGTTGATGGTATATGCTGTCCGGTTCACAACAGATTCTAATGTAAGTTTGCACTATTCCACATTAAAACGGCTGTCTATTCCTTGGTATGTGGGTGTTCAAACCTGTCTGATCGAGAGAAGGACAGGTAATTCTTTCATTATGCAATAATAATAACCCAACCTGGGTGCTCAGATGGAGGAATTGTGCACAAAATTGTGATAAAAAATGGCTCAGGAATATTTCCTGAGCTGATCTTGAAGGTAAGAAGACAGTTGTGTTTCCTGCGATCACTTCATCAGTTGTTAATATTTTGTTACTTTGAGGGAATTGATGAAAATCACCTTTCAACTCTTCTGATTTCCATAATGTTGTCATTTACATATACAGTACTGTCGGCTAATTTATCTGCATGTGTTTTTCACCCCTTCCCCCAACTCCTTACCCCTTGTATGGTACTTCATTTTATGTTGTGGTATTCCAATGATCTATCAATTTCTTTTCATCAGGCCACTCTGATAATGCATACTTATGTATGTATATATGTGTATATCTGTGTGTGTGTGTGTGTGTGTATATATATATATATATATATATATATATATATATATATATATATATATATATATATATATATATATATATATATATATATATATATATATATATATATATATATATATATATATATATATATAATGTTAACGTCATCCGTAATTTGACGTATCTCCTCCGAAACTGCCGGACAGATTGTTGCCACTTTCGGCATGCGGGTGGTCTGTGGTCTAATGAACAGCATGGGCTATGTGAGATCGCGCCACACAGACAGGTTTGGGAATTTTTGGCGATTTTCTAATTTTTGCATTCATTTGCATGGCGACGTGTGACATCACCGCTGTGAGGCATAATGACGTCATGACATCATCGGCCATTCGCTGACGCCATTACGTCTGTCGTCGACAGACCGCCACCGCTGAGAGGTGTAATGCCACTCCGAGAAAACAGCGTCTGCAATGTAAAACCCTCTTCTGCACATGATGACTACCTCAGAAGGTGCATTTGACACAAAAAATGTAACAAGAAACATTGTGTATAAAGAAATTCGATAAATCACATTATGAACACTGGATATATTGATGTCTTAATGAACCCTCACTCAAGAAACTTCGCACACAGCGCGGGTTTGGCTAGTATTTATGCATGTATGTATGTATGTATGTGGCAACAATGCCGGAGCACCCCTCTCATCAAATTTCCCTCATGGAGGACCGAACAATCCCTGTCGGATCCACGCCCAATCGTGGCAGATCAGCTTCGCAAAAGCCATTTGACTTGAGCCAGTTGGTGGAAATACTGCAAAACATTTAAAACAGAATAAATGGGAACATGCAAGACATGGGAATGACCTGACAAACACAAATGGAGGCGGGCCAGGAACAAATGAAGGCGGAGTTGGGAATGGTAAAGGTTGAAATGCAGGCCATGGGTTGGAAAATGGCAACTGTACGTGGAGGAACGACCGGGTCAAGGGGGAGTGTGGATGTTGTTCGGACCGCAATGGAGACGGGTGAGGTCGAGTGGACGAATGACGCTACGGTAGTCACGGGTAAAACCTGTAAACTCGGGCAGGTAGAGACACAGAGCCAGGAATTAAAAGAGGTGACGGAGACGCAGAGATCAAAAGAGGGGGTGAAATTACAGAGGACCACACACACAAAGAACTGGGAAGGGACCTTGGGGTTGAGCTTGGGGAATGTTTCAAGACCCAATGCGAGGGTCAGATTAACCTCCCACAGGAACGAGGGGAGACGGTATGCTCCCTCGAGGCAGGCTGTGACGAGGTGAGTCTGGTAAGGCCATACGAGGTCGAGCGGGTGCATTGTGCGAATGAGTACATGCTAAGTTCCGGGGGGGCAGAGGCCCCGGGGTCTCTTGGCCTAACACAGGCCCCCAGTATGATTGTGCCGGAGTGCGTGCAGAATGCAAGTGAGAAGGCATGGTTGAGTGCACGAGACGGTGAGGGACACGGACCGACACAGACGGGAGACATCAATCATGTAACGGACGGGAACGGCGAGCCTAATGGGCCACACGGAGTTATTTTGGAAACCGCGCCGGCTCCGTGGGATCCTGCATGTGAGGTCCGTTCCGTGTTTTGCGAATGGCCCAGGCGCGCATGACTCGGTGATTGGGAGCCGGCATCGAAACGCTCGGCATTTGGTACGAAAAGACCATGTGGACGGCTAAAATGGCGGCAATGGTGTGAATTTGGAAAGCACATGCCCCCATGCGAGCATGTGTACGAGGCTCCGCATGCTGCTCGCTGCGAGTGGAATTTGTGAGATGCGCGGAACGTGTCCCGATGACCCCGCCAGGCCCGTGTGCGAGTGACGTCGGCAGGGATTGCACAGCACGAGGGCCAGGTGAGAAACGCACGGCTCACATGGTGGATGGCTCGGAAGCGGACGTGTAATGTGATCGATGGGGTGACGTTATGCTTCCAATTATCACCCGAACGAAGGGGATGAGCAAATTGTGAACCGCCGCCCTGGCGATACAAGGCCTACCGAGCCTTTGCACAAGTACCCGATTCCCCGGCCAGGATGTAGCGAACATGTTCATCTTGGGCAAAGGAGCACTAGTTAGTGGAAGGGTTTAGCGTTAGATAGACTGGCCTCATGGGGTATGAGCAGTCCTCCATGGGGCCTGGTGGGATCAGTTAGTTGGGAATTTAGGATATAATTTAGAATTGATTGGAGACTTGGACAGACATGGAACGTGTAGTGGGGACGTGGCTTCGTAATACAATTAAATGGAATGTGCATTAGTATAAGGGATGACGAGGAGCACGAGCTAGTTAGGGGGACGTAGCAAGCAGAGTGTCAGTGTTGGTGTGAATTAAAAAGAAACATGATGAGTGAAAGTGGGTCAGCGGGTCCGAGTGTGAGTGGAGTAAATGTGGAATGCATGGTGCGAATGAAGGATTGGGGGGAGGAGTGAATCCAACCCAAGGGAACCCGGGGTTAGTGTAATGTTAGTTAGTGGGTTAGTTAAATTAACCAAAACGGATGTCGTTTTGTTGTTGGTGTGAACGAAGGCACGAAACCTTTTTGTAGGGTGCAGGAGTCTATTGAACGGCTGGGAGCGTGGCTGTGGAAATGTGTGTACTGAGTAGAGGGCCCCCTGGGCACCAGAGTAGTCGGCCAGTGTAGGCCATAGGTCCAAGGGACCGAGTTAGTGTAATGGACATGGGCAGCTCACGGAAACGGGACCCAGAGCACCAAAAAGCCACGTGGGCATCGAAGGGGTCACTGCCATGGGCATTCCCCACGTTCATACGGAGTAGGTAGGCTCGGAGACAGCCTCAGCGACCCGGGGGTGCTGTAGTTCGAGTTCGGCAGATGGGTATCCCTGCCAATGGAGCCATGCTGCACAGCCACGAAATTGTGAAAGAACACGAGTGAAAATTTGCGGGCCAGGCCAAAATTAATAATGAACCCCAACACTGGCGACGGGAATCGGGTTGCGAGAACCAATTTTTTATCGAGACAGGCATGTTGAAAAGCCCTGGGGTTAGATTGACGTTTAATAAATGGTAGGATAGATAGAAAATGTGTACCCCTTCGCACCATCCATCCCTTCGCTGTTCGTGGGCCACTGGACTCATCTTTGGAAATTGCTGAAATCTGAGGGAGTTGTTCTGAGGCTGCTTTGGGCCTCGAGACGGATTCACTAGTCTCTTCCTCAGTCCCCACAGAAAGGATCTTTGGGATTGGGGATAGATGGTCGGGACATGTTCGCCAAACAAAGAAAATACAGGGGCTTGGGACATACGTAATTATAAAAAAATAATAATAAATAAATAAAAATAGTCTAAATGTTGTTGTATTTTTTTTGTTGCAGGCTAATGGGGGTGGGTATGGACAAAGACAGGCATAGGCAATAGGTTGGGGGGAGACCGTAAGGTAGGTCCGAGCCCGTTTTCAGACCGGCCGGTACCACCGCACTCCCACCACACTCCCACCACAACCTCACGAGACCAGACCGAGGCCGGCAAGCTTCGTGTGCCGACCTACTCTTGTACTGCATCTTGCCTGGTCTGCGTTTGCCATGCCATGCTTTGCCTGCCTTAGCCTTGCCTCCAGACCTGCCATGCCTTTGTTTGCATTCCCGTGTCACAACCTTCACCATGTGCTCCAGGCCCACCTCTGAAAGTGTTTTGCAAGGACTGCCCTGCAGGCAGCCGCATTCCCGGGGACTGCATTTGAGCAGCCCGGATATCTCCTTGTTGTTGCATGAAGGCCAGTTCAAATGGACCGGGGACTGCACTGAGCAGCCCGGAGATCTTGTTGCATAAAGGCCAGTTCAAATGGCCTGTGAGATGGCGTATGGCCTGCCGTGTTAGGTTGAGTTGCCTCCAGCAGTTGAAATCAAGGAAAAAATAAATAAAGAAGAATTCAACGACAATCAAGGGACCTTTCAAGGCCCGAAATATGCTTGACCATTGATGTCTGCTGTGCACTCACCCATAAATGTTAACTCTGCTGTGTTTTCTCTCCTCAAGTCACAGGTCCTGAGTCATGGGTAGTGTAAATATTAGGACTGTACATAATTTTAACCCACCTGTTGTTTGTTTAGCACTGGCAATGTAGTTAATTTGTCTGAGTGAGTCTGCTGGTTTAGTTACGCAACGCACTAGGTTATTTATTTTTGGGACATGTATTCAAAATGTCGCACTTAGGGATCCGTAGGTAAAACGTACTCATGGAAAACCTACACCTGCATGCCCGACGAAAATTAACGACTCAGGTCGAGTCTATAAAAAAAAGGGGGGGGGTGGTAGTGTTACGGATCTGGAAACCATTTGCATTCTACATACAGATGTTCCAAAAGTCAGTTATGTCGTGAAGTATGTGTGTAGTCAGATCCCTTTCCTTTTGTCTAGTGGGAGAATCAAAGGCGTGCGTTGCGATTTCTTTTTAGTTAGGTTATTAAATCTTTACATCCAACGAACCCTCCGACTTACCACAAACAACCATTCCATTCCCCATCACGATCCACTACCCACCCACTGTCTCCTAGGACTCTGACTTGCCAAGCCAGGGTCTTGCAGCCGTTCCTTGCCGCTTCCACCAACGTTCCTTCCACAAACGTTGTAACTCTTGCACGACAGCCTGTGCAACATTGATGCTGT
>NC_140969.1:78555644-78620644 GCF_056783735.1 Eptatretus burgeri | reverse complement strand
TCTCTTCGGAGAATCCTTGGCTATCGCTGGTCGGATTTTGTGTCCAACGAGCGGTTGCTGAGAGAGACTCGGATGAGATTTGTTACCTGCATAGTCCGTGAGCGTCAGCTGCGGCTGTATGGACATGTGGCTCGTTTTCCTGACGCTGATCCTGCTCACCAGATTCTCTCAGCGAGGGAGTCTCATGAGTGGAGGAGGCCAGTGCGCCGACCACGTGCCTCATGGTTACAGCAGGTTGACCATCATCTCAAGGAGATGGGGATGGGCCTGGCATCTGCCTGGGGGATGGCCAGACGGAGGCCCCTGGAGTACCGGCGGAAAGTGGACGCAGCGACGCGCTGTTCTGGCACATGCTCCCATACCTGACCTGACCTGTATATATATATATATGTATATATATATGTATATATATATATATGTATATATATGTATATGTATATATATGTATGTATATATATGTATGTATATATATGTATGTATATATATGTATATATACATACATATATATATACATATATATATATATATATATACATACATATATATATATATACATATATATGTATATATGTATGTATATATATGTATGTATATATATATATATATATATATATGTATGTATATATATATATATATATATATATATATATATATATATATATATATATATATATATATACATACATACATACATACATACATACATACATACATACATACATACATATTGGCGAGAGCCTGGTGTTGGCGCAGTGGTTAGGGCAGCGGCTTGAGATCCAAAAGGTCCTGAGTTCAAGCCCCGTTGGGCCACTGAATTAATACACCAGGGGGTTGACTCAGCCTGTCATCCTTCCGAGGTCGGCGAAGTGAGTACCAGTGTACTGGGCCGGTGTATACCCCGGTTAAAATAGGTGTACCCGATCCCTGTGTCGTAAGAGGCGACCAGGGTTGCGTCAGGAAGGGCATCCGGCGTAAAACATGTGCCAAATCACTATGCGGATCATAAGGATGATCCGCTGTGGCGACCCCTAACGGGAGCAGCCGAAAGAAGAAGATATATATATATATATATATATATATATATATATATATATATATATATATATATATATATATATATTGTTGCGGATTCGCGCCCGCCGGCGTGCGAACGGCCACGTAACTCGAATCGCGGCACGTCGCCCACCGGACGGACAATCCAGTCGTGACCCTCTCGGACTAACGCCGGGAACCAGTCACGGGTGGACCTTTCGGTCTCACCGCGATCGAGCCAATCGGCCCCCGCGTGGGATAGGGTTGCTCGCCAAATTCGACCTACCTAAGTACCCACACGGAGGGTAGACCGGGCGATCGCACCTCGCCGCAGGTCGACTTTGGACACGGGCCACTGAAGCGACCCGTTCCGTACTATCGGGATAACCGAGCGGTGTTATTCGTCGGCCTCGACGGTTCGATTAATTATCGGGCGTCTTAGCCCACGACCAACCCTTTACGTGAAGCAAGATGGGGATTCAATGAAAGAAATGACGAAGCGAAGCGGGAAAACAGTTCAACAATAAGCACATTTATTTCGCGATGAACGGAAAGCACACATATACAATTCCACCAAAAGCACATGTAAAAGAAGACAAAAAGCAAATGCAACAATGCAGATCTATCCGACTACCGGGCACACGGCAACACTTATGCAATTTTACTTCACAGACGGCGCCGACAACACATATTCCCAAAGCAAAAGAAAAGAGAACCACCCTCCAGGATGAGGGGGTAGGCGGGCCTGGGGCCGAGACCGTGTCGGGCCTACCCGTCTGATGATGAGACGCAGAGCGGCGGTGGTGCCTCAACTCCGCGGGCCTCACGGACAGTGTCTGGTAGGGGGTGGGAAGGGGGCCCCCTTTGTCGCACTATCTCAGCGCGGGGGGAAACAGGAGGGGGTTGCTGATGCTCGGGGAAGGGAGGATTTCACAAAATCTCGGGTCCCGCGACGAGCGTCTCCACCACGACCTCGGTCGCGCCGCCGGCCTCTCTCTCCGCAGTTCCCCGAATCTGACGTGAGCACCCCCTCGTCCGCCTTCGCCGCCGCCGCCTCTCCACAGCTCCGTCCTCTTCACCCCGACTCCGCGAACTCCCAACTGCGAACTCCAACTGCGAACTCCAACTGCGAACTCCAACTGCGAACTCCAACTGCGAACTCCAACTGCGAACTCCAACTGCGAACTCCAACTGCGAACTCCAACTGCGAACTGCAACTGCGAACTCCCAACTGCGAACTGCCCTCGACTGACGAACGCAGTCGTTTTTATAAGCCCCGTGGCTTCGCTCTTTCATCTTTGACCCTCTGCATCCGACCTTTCACCTCGCTCCCCATTGGCCCGAGGAAAAGTGGGCGTGAATGCTTTTTGATCCATGAATTTGCATATAGCGACCGCCCTCCAACGCCCTGGACGCGGGGCCAAATCGCCCCTCGCTCACCGATTGGACGGAACAAAAGTGGGCGTGAGTCGTTTTTGATCCGTTTTTCTTCAGAAAGTCCGCGATGCTTTTGAACACGCTGCTCGGTGCGCACCCTACACGAGTCCAGCGTCGGTGCCCACGAGTGGCGCGAGATGACGGTGATGCGATGGTGGCGAGTTGTGACGGTAAAGGTCGTGGCGGTTGTGGTGAAGCGGCGTTGTGGTTGGTGGTTGTTGTTGTGATGGCTGTTGAGACGTGGTTGGTGGTGGTAATAATGGCGGCTGGTCCAAAATAAAGATAGTAAAAGAAAAACGGCTATCCTGAAGAGTCGCAGCCCTCATGAATGGCATTTATTCCCTCTAGACAACGGGTTTGGGCCTAACTACACATATACTTACCGAGATATCTCACCTAAGGGACCTGAATGGTGGTTTGCGAATTTGGTCAACCACAACACTACCCCCTCCCCTTTTTACAGACTCGTCCCGAGTCGTCAAATTTTCGTGTGCCATCATGTGTAGTTTTCCCCTAGTACATTTTACCTACGGATCCCTGAGTGCGACATTCATGGTATTCGTGTCCCCAAAATAAATAACCTAAGGGCTGAGTAACCACCTAAACAAACTCACTCACACGGACGACTTAAATAAAATTGCCGGCGCTAAGACAAACATGCCGGGGGCGCACTCATATTTACAGTACATCTTAACCTTAACTTACAAATTTTACACTAAACCATGGCCCAGGATCATTGAACTCTGCAAAAAGAAAGCAGTTAGCAGGGAGCCAGGCTGCTCACATGCAGTCTCTGGCTCAAAACAATGCAGGTGACAGGGAACGTGGCTGGCTGCTCACACGCAGTCCAAGGCCTTCCTTTTTGAACTGAACGCAGTGAACCACAACGGTGCATGGGCTGCACAAACGCAGTCTCCGTGCCAGCTCAAGTGGCACACGCAATGAACACAACGAATGGATGGATGAATGGTTTGAATTGAACTCAGTGAACCACAACGGTGCATGGGCTGCACAAATGCAGTCTCCGTGCCAGCTCAAGTGGCACACGCAATGAACACAACGAATGGATGGATGACTGGATGGACGCAAACACGGTGCACGGGCTGCCACTGCAGGCCCGTGTTGTAGCTGCCAACAGGGCAGTTCTTGCAGCTTGCAAACTGTTGCCTTGATCCTGGCGCACATGGCAATGAACAGGGGGGGGGGGGAAAGTAAAAATTGAACGGGGCTGGTGAACGGGGGCAGTGGGCATGGCATGGCAAAGGTAGCAGGCAAACACAGCCCGCAGAAGAAGGCCGCTGCAGGCAAACACAGCCGGCAGATGAACTGGCCGGCACAGGCCTTGAAGAAAAACAGCCGCAGACGATCCAGCCGGCACAGGCCTTGCAGCAACACAACAGCTGCCGACGATCCAGCCGGCACAGGCCTTGCAGCAAAACAACAGCTGCCGATGAAGTGGGCCGGCCTTTGCCTTGCAGCAACGCAGCCAGCAGATGAAGCTGGCCAGCCCCTGCCGTTCAGTGGAGGTTGGTGGAGGGAGTGCGGTGGTGCTGGCCACTTGGAAGGCAGGCTCGGACCTACCTACCTGTCTCCCTCCCAACCTATCGCCTTTGCCTGTCACTGTACATACCCACTCCCTTAATTTGTCCAAAACCAATTTAGCCCCCACTTATTATTATTATTATTTTTTTTACTTCCCCACTATAAATCGTCCCCTAACCCCCTGTACTGTCCTTGTTCGGCTAACCTATCCTGTCACCTAGCCTACTCCCAACCCCTACGTTCCCTTCCCGGAGGGGAATAAGGGAGAGCTAACGTCCTGTGTCGAGGCCCAACTCAAGCCTCAGAATGGCCTCCCCAGAGTTCGGCGATCTATAACCAAAGTGGGTCCAGCGGCCCACAACGAGAGCGAGGGGATGGGTGGTTGCGGAGGGGTACACTTCCTAATCTACCCCATCCATTTAACTGTTAAACTACCCCGGGGCTTCCAACAAGCGCCTCTCGCTTAAACTATTGGTTCTAACAACCCAGATTCTCGTCGCCTGTGTTGGTGTCCTCACAATTTCGGGCCTCGCCCCCCAATTTTCTCTCCGTGCCCTCACACGGTCTCATGGCTGGGACACGTGGCTCCCTTTGGCAGGCACGACCCTCTGCCGATTCTCCCGCTATGGCACCCCCGGGCACTACACTGCCTCCGAGCCTACCAGCTCCCTAACACCGGGGAGTGCCCCCCATGGCACCTCCCCTGAAACGCACACGTGGCAGGCTGGCTTCCCAGGCCCCTTTCCGAGGGTCACCCGTGCCCACAACACTGCCCACACGGCTAATGGCGCCCCGGGCCCCCGCACCAAGCAGGCGCACCCGTGCCCACTACACTATCCCGGCCCCCCATGGGCCCTTGGCCTACCACGGCCGACTAGCCTGGTGCCCGGGGTACCCACTCAGCGATACTCACCTTTCGCAGCCACGCTCCCAAGCCCGTCAACAGGGCTCCTGCACCCCTCCAAACGGGTTTCGAGCCTACATTCACACCAACAACAAAACGACCTCCATTTAATAATTTAACTAACCCCCTAAACTCACTTTATACTGACCCCGGGGTCCCTTGGGCGGGAGTCACTCATCCCCCCAATCACTCATCGCACCATGCATTCCCCATTCGCTCCACTCACACAGACCCGCTGGCCTCACTCACTCAACAAGCACATGTACTCACCTCACAACCCACAACTCTTCAACACACACACCGCTGAACTCTGCCATCCTCCTAACTACCTCCCCTAACTAACTCGTGCTCCTGCGTCGTCCCTTAAACTATAGCACGTTCTATTTAACACTACGTAGCTAAACTACGTCCCCTCTACACATTCACTGTCTGTCACTGTCTCCAAATAAATCATTTTATTTCCCAACCTAAATCTGGCTACAATCCCTCTAACTAATCCATTCCACGGACTCCATGAGGACTTACCCCTGCCCCATGAAGTCGGTCTAACTAAGCTAACCCTTCCCCCTAACTAGTTTCCATCCTGTGCCCTGGTCAGGGGGGTCTTCCACCCCTTGCCCAGGAATCCTGTGCACCCGAAAGTGAGGCTTGCTTTTTTTTTTTTTTTCCATGCGCAGCACCAGCGCGGCAACTCACAGCTCGCGCACTTTTTACCTGCCCGTGACGTCATGCAGCTGCACGTGTTCCTCGTCCCTCCCTGGACGGCACCATCCGGCAGGGATACCCCTCCTGCCGGATTCCAACCCCACGTGCAGCCATGGCGTCACCGTGCGCATAAAAAAAAAAAACACAAGCCCCACGTCTCGAGGGGTTCCCCACGCGAACACATGTGCTTTGCCCGTTGGAGCTTAACACACACGCCCGCGTGGAGAACCCGTCCGGTCCAAATCCGTAATCCTGCCTAAGCTTTGTCCGTCCGCGGGATCGGCAAATCCACCGCGTGCGTTTCCGGACCGGGACTTCACTCTCGCAAGCGAGCACGTGGGGGCCTCGTGCGTTGCACAGCACGGACCTCGTGCTCACTGCTGGGTGAACCCGGCACGGTCCCCGAAACAACTACAGCCGCTACCCGGCTTTCTTTCCTCACATGTCGCCGTCGTCGCCATTCGACCCACGCACACCTGCGTGTTCCGACGCTCACACTCCATTCCATTACATTCACACCGGGAGACGCGGCTGCGTGCTCCCGCATGCCAACCGACATCTCCCTCACATACCGCTCTCTCACACACACGGTCTCCCTTGCATAAACCATACCACTCACACGTGGCATTTCCCTTACACAAACCACACCACTCAAACACGCGGGGGCACTCACCCGCGGTGCCTCATCCGCACACCGTGCCTCACTCACACACACGGGGGCACTCACCCGCGGTTCCTCATCCACACTGGCCGTTTCATCCACACACACGGCCTCACTCACACACGGTGCCTCACCCACACACGCGGGGGCACTCACCCGCGGTGCCTCATCCACACTCCGCGTGCTGGGAAGCACGTACTCCGGCACCATCGCCATAACACCACTCACACACGGGGTCGCTTCCACACACGGGGACGCACTCACCCCTTGCACCACACACACAGGGACAACCACACTGGGGATTCGTGTCCCCACAAGGGTCTCCGGGGCCTCTATACCCCCCAAGCTTTCCGTGCACCTGTTCGCAGCACTCCTCCCCTCAACCTCGCAAAGCACGACCGAACTCACCTGGTCGTGACTCGCCTCAAGGGGGCATACTCCCTCCCCTCGTTCCTGGAGGAGGCCATCCAACTGCTCGCACTGGGTCCCTACACGCTCCGCGAGCTCACCCCCATTATCCTCCACTACCTCCGTGTGTGTGTGTGCGTCACTTACCCCGTCTTCATCGTGTAGTCTTCCCTCTGTCGTTCCCATCTCCCGTGTCTCTGCCAACTCAGTCACCTCTTCACCCTTTACCTCCCTTGTCTCTACTATTTTTATTTCCTTTGTCGTCACCTCGTGTCTCGTCTCGCACGTTTTGGTCTCCCCATTTAATTTTTCCCTTTCGGTCACCGTTGCACCCCCTCCCAGTTCGTTCGCTTCTACACGTGGAGTCGCCATTTTTATCTCCCTGGTCATGGCCTTCATGCCCGCCTGCAGGCATCGGCCCATGTTCTGCGTCTCACCCCGCAGCTTTTTCGTTTCCTCCTTCATGTTTGCTTCCATTCCGTTTATTTGCTTGTTCATTTCGTTTCTCATTTCATTTGTGTTTGTATCCATCTTTTCGTTCATTTTTTCTATTCCGGCATTCCAGTAATCCAGTTTGTCATTTATGCTCTGCGCGAGTTCCATAATCTGCCGCATTGTCACCTGCCCTGGCCACTCCCACTGACTACATTTAGTGGTGGAGTTATAATAAAAAAACCGACCAGATGAACGGCATCGATGCCTTTCCCAACCTTCTGGTACGGGTTTCTCTTGCACGGTGATCTCGTCCTGAGCCATGGATTCTACATTACTATTACACATACCTCATCCACCCGGCACCCGCTCGCCTTGAGACGCCATCTTGCTTCTCGTAAAGCGTTACTTTAGCTCGCTCGTAATTTGGAGGGAATCGGGGGTCGCTTCTCTCACCCCTGGACCGATTCCCGTGAATTTAGCCGGAGACAGGAGAGCCCGTTTTCCCGTTCTCCGTTACCAGTGCCGTGAGGAGGGCGATGAGTTTATATCGCACGACCTGACACTAGTGTTGCTGATTCGCGCCCGCCGGCGTGCTGACGGCCACGTAACTCGAATCGCGGCACGTCGCCCACCGGACGGACAATCCAGTCGTGACCCTCTCGGACTAACGCCGGGAACCAGTCACGGGTGGACCTTTCGGTCTCACCGCGATCGAGCCAATCGGCCCCCGCGTGGGATAGGGTTGCTCGCCAAATTCGACCTACCTAAGTACCCACACTGAGGGTAGACCGGGCGATCGCACCTCGCCGCAGGTCGACTTCGGACACGGGCCACTTAAGCGACCCGTTCCGTACTATCGGGATAACCGAGCGGTGTTATTCGTCGGCCTCGACGGTTCGATTAATTATCGGGCGTCTTAGCCCACGACCAACCCTTTACGTGAAGCAAGATGGGGATTCAATGAAAGAAATGACGAAGCGAAGCGGGAAAACAGTTCAACAATAAGCACATTTATTTCGCGATGAACGGAAAGCACACATATACAATTCCACCAAAAGCACATGTAAAAGAAGAAGACAAAAAGCAAATGCAACAATGCAGATCTATCCGACTACCGGGCACACGGCAACACTTATACAATTTTACTTCACAGACGGCGCCGACAACACATATTCCCAAAGCAAAAGAAAAGAGAACCACCCTCCAGGATGAGGGGGTAGGCGGGCCTGGGGCCGAGACCGTGTCGGGCCTACCCGTCTGATGATGAGACGTGGAGCGGCGGTGGTGCCTCAACTCCGCGGGCCTCGCGGACAGTGTCTGGTAGGGGGTGGGAAGGGGGCCCCCTTTGTCGCACTATCTCAGCGCGGGGGGAAACAGGAGGGGGTTGCTGATGCTCGGGGAAGGGAGGATTTCACAAAATCTCGGGTCCCGCGACGAGCGTCTCCACCACGACCTCGGTCGCGCCGCCGGCCTCTCTCTCCGCAGTTCCCCGAATCCGACGCGAGCACCCCCTCGTCCGCCTTCGCCGCCGCCGCCTCTCCACAGCTCCGTCCTCTTCACTCCGACTCCGCGAACTCCCAACTGCGAACTGCAACTGCGAACTCCAACTGCGAACTCCAACTGCAAACTCCAACTGCGAACTGCAACTGCGAACTCCCAACTGCGAACTGCCCTCGTCTGACGAACGCAGTCGTTTTTATAAGCCCCGTGGCTTCACTCTTTCATCTTTGACCCTCTGCCTCCGACCTTTCACCTCGCTCCCCATTGGCCCGAGGAAAAGTGGGCGTGAATGCTTTTTGATCCATGAATTTGCATATAGCGACCGCCCTCCAACGCCCTGGAGGTGGGGCCAAATCGCCCCTCGCTCACCGATTGGACGGAACAAAAGTGGGCGTGAGTCGTTTTTGATCCGTTTTTCTTCAGAAAGTCCGCGATGCTTTTGAACACGCTGCTCGGTGCGCGCCCTACACGAGTCCAGCATCGGTGCCCACGAGTGGCGCGAGATGACGGTGATGCGATGGTGGCGAGTTGTGACGGTAAAGGTCGTGGCGGTTGTGGTGAAGCGGCGTTGTGGTTGGTGGTTGTTGTTGTGATGGCTGTTGAGACGTGGTTGGTGGTGGTAATAATGGCGGCTGGTCCAAAATAAAGATAGTAAAAGAAAAACGGCTATCCTGAAGAGTCGCAGCCCTCATGAATGGCATTTATTCCCTCGAGACAACGGGTTTGGGCCTAACTACACATATACTTACCGAGATATCTCACCTAAGGGACCTGAATGGTGGTTTGCGAATTTGGTCAACCACAACAATATATATATGTATGTATATATATATGTATGTATGTATATATATATATATGTATATATATGTATATATATATATATATATGTATGTATGTATATATATATATATATATATATATATATATGTATGTATATATATATATATATATATATATATATATATATATATATATGTATGTATATATATATATATATATATATGTATATATATATATATATATATATATATATATATATATATATATGTATATATGTATGTATGTATATATATATATATATGTATGTATGTATATATATATGTATGTATATATATATATATATATATATATATATATATATATATATATATGTATGTATGTATGTATGTATGTATATATATATGTATATATATGTATGTATATATATATATATATATATATATATATATATGTATGTATATATATATATATATATATATATATATATATATATATATGTATGTATATGTATGTATATGTATGTATATATATATATATATATGTATGTATATATATATATATATATGTATATATATATATATATATATATGTATGTATATGTATGTATATATATATGTATATATATATATATATATATGTATGTATATATATGTATATATATATGTATGTATATGTATGTATATATATATATATATATATGTATGTATATATATATATATGTATGTATATATATATATATATATATATATATATATGTATGTATATATATATATATATATATGTATGTATATATATATATATATATATGTATGTATATATATATATATATATATATGTATGTATGTATATATATATATGTATGTATGTATGTATATATATGTATGTATATATATGTATGTATATATATGTATATATATATGTATGTATATATATGTATGTATATATATATATATATATATATATATATATATATATGTATGTATGTATGTATATATATGTATATATATATATATATGTATATATATATATATATTGTGGGGCCGGGTCTCGGTGGTGAGCACGACCACGAGGGGGAGCGGTAGAGTCGGCTCCACCGAACACACCGGAATTTAGGTCGTGACCCTCGGATACGTCTGGAAGGCACGGGTCCCTTGCAGGCCATGAATCGACAATAATTCGACCACGTGGGGTAGGGTTCATTGCTAAACTTCAATATACCTAAGTAGCCACGCGGCAAAGCTACCGGGGAATTCACACCCTCGGCAGGCCTCTAGTGGGACGAGCCGTTACCGTGCTCGAACCGTGTGTAACCCAAGCAGATGGTTACCGAGGCCTGTTGGTCCAAATGAACAATTATGGCAGAAGGAATTTGAATTTGGCAATAGCTCGACGACTTTTTGTGAAGGACACCATGGGTTCTTTAAAACCCTCCAACTAATGCGAGCAGATGGGATGCCCAGTTTAATGTCCCTCTGAAGTACGGCACACATGTTGATGCCTTTCACTGTCTGCAAAACTCCAGGATTACAATTTATAGCTGGACTGAGATTCAAACTCAGGCTAGACAGCTAAGAGGTGAGTGTGCATACCCTCGAGGCTATCTTACCAGCCTACATTTACTGTACATGCATAACACTATCTTGGAATACTCCAGAGCCTTGCAAATTTCTTTAAATATTATCAGTTTGTTTTCCTTTATGTGAACCTTGGCATTGGCACAGTGAACAAAGGTTGACAGATATCTGTTATGAGCAATCAAGAAAAGATTTGCAATCCAAGCTAACTCTTCAATATTCCATGGTGCCTCAACACAGTTGAACAGATATTTTGGGCTTGCACGCATGTTTTGTTGTTTTAGAAACAATAACGCAGGCCATCAAATGTCTTGTCAGTCATTGACAGTTCCACTACTTTATGAAGTTATTTATTAATCTGACTATAAGTTGTGAATTTCCCTCTCCCTTCTCTGGATTGACACCGTGAACGATTCTGCTTCAAAGCTATTTATTTCAATTGGATATAATCGACAACTACCAAGGTGGAGGTACGCACTGGAGAGAAGGGGAATGATAGTCAGTCGGAGTAAAGGCCCGGTCACACCTTGACGTTTTAGCCAACGTATGCCGATTTTTGAATTTTTTTTTTCTCAAACGCTGGCACACGTTGAATACGTTATGGGTAAGTTTTGATAACATTGAGAGCACGCTGAAAAACACTGCCATACGTCGTTGTACGCTGGCTTTAAGTGTTGTACTTTTCGGTTGTCCTCAAATTTTTTCATGCTTGAAATTTCACGACGTATGCCGGCGTATGACTTGCACGTTGTGCTCCGCTGGCCACAAGTTGTATGCACGGTCTGCGATCGTTGACAGACATCAACACATGCTACTTGTAAGTTAATCATAAGTTGAGACACGCCGAGGTAATGTTTAGCATACCCGAAACTTATTTCTAACCGATGATTAACGTGTTGTTGGCACGTTACGTGATTGTTGCCACACATCGACAGACGTTACTTTTAAGTTACTCATAGGCTGAAAGACGTCGGTATAATGGATCGTCCTTGCGTCAGCGTCCACGGCCACGGCCAGGACACTTATTTGCAGCATTCTTCAAACTTTTCTTCGGCATGACGAGGATGTTCACACTTCGATGTCTAGCTTGGCTATGATTCCAATTGTCCATCGGCAGCGTCTATTTAAAATAGTGGAGTTTGAGCGTTTTAACACGTTCAGAAGAAACGCTTCAAATTTCAAAACCCCAGCGTCAAAAAACAAAGGCGAGTGACAGCAATTTAAATCGTTCATTGTAAACAATGAAAATAGCTGAGTGGTACCGTTTAAAAGTCGTTGAGTGTAAAAAAATCCAATTGTTGAGCGCAAGCGTCTACTTTCAATAGTGGAGATGCAGCCATTTAAATCGTTGAGTGGCAGCCTATGAATAGCAAACCCCACGTCACCGGCAAAGATAAACTGCCGCACGATATGGATAAGTTAGGCTATCGTTGGGCATAGTTTGTGAACGCCGGCTTCACGATAATTATTCGTTGGTATATCGTATCTATAAGTAATCAAAGCACTCTATGCACATTATTAGTTCATTGTGCATTTGTCCAACCCATTATGAATAGACCTAAATCGTAAAAACAAGCTATAGCTCATTGTTGAAAAAGCCCCATAAAAAATTAGCCGCGAAGAACTTCGAACAATGGTGAAAAGATGTCTCCTATCCGTGGACACGTGGACGCAAGGACGATCCATCATAACCCACACCCTCCCCATGAACAAACTACTACTAATACTGATAATACAAACATGAACAAACTACTACTAATACTGATACTGATACTGATACTGTTACTGCTGACATGGACATCGACTCAAAAAGGACTCGAAAACACTGTTGGGTTCCCCTTTTATGAGCATCATTTTTATATACCAATTCCCAAAACCGCTGGGAACACGTCTTTATATGGCAGTTGTAAGCTAGAAACACGTTCATTTTTTTTTTGTCGACCGGAAGACGTCATTGGAATAAGTCTACATACGTCCATGTGTGTTGAGACTACGTAAAGAATTGGTTCAAAGCACGTCAAACATGTTAGAAATAAGTTTCGCGTAAAAAAGACATTACCGCGACGTGTTTCGACTTATGAATAGCTTATAAGTAGCCTTTGTGGAGGTGTGTAAGCGTCCTCATATCGTTTGTAAAACTTTTCCCCATCACATGCGGAACGTGTGTCATACGCCGAGTACGTCGTAAAATTTTGAACATGTTTAAAATTTCTTGACGTACTCTACTTACTACGACGTATGATAGCGTACTTTAGTGTTCTACTCATGTATACCAAACTTACTCATACCGTATTTGACGTGCCCCAACGTTTTACACACATCTTTCTTAGGTCGGCATACACTGGCAAGATCACCAAGGTGTGACCGCGATGTTGTCACTTCCATTTCTACGGCAGTTATGATTCGAATCGTTGTGCGTCAGCCTTTTAATAGGCTACGTCACGACATCGTCGGCGATGCGTGCAACGCGCTATGCCTAAGTTAGACTATCGTTGGGCATCGGTTGTGTCGGCCGACAACAGGTTCAGCATTCGTTGGTATAAGTTATCTGTAACAAAACGAAACGTTCTGTGTCCGTTACCAATGCGTTATACATAAGACCAAGTCGCTATCAATACGTCCAAATCTTTAAAAAAAAACATCAAAAGTTCAACGTAAGCCAGCGTTTTACATACATTTTAATACGTTGCCATCGCTGGTTAAAACATCAAGGTGTGACCGGGCCTTAAGACGGAGTATATGTGCGTAAATGAGAGGGAGGGTGGTGGTATGGTGCGGTTGCATGGAGTTGACGTGGGGAAGGTGGATAGGTTTAAATACTTGGGATGAACTGTCCAAAGTAACGGAGAGTGTGGGAGAGAAGTGAAAAAGAGAGTGCAGGCAGGATGGAGTGGGTGGAGAAGAGTTGCAGGAGTGATTTGTGACAGAAGGGTAGCTGCAAGAGTGAAGGGGAAAGTATATAAGACGGTAGTGAGACCAGCTATGTTGTATGGTTTGGAGGCGGTGGCACTAACAAAAAGACAGGAAGCGGAGCTGGCGGTGGTAGAGTTAAAGATGCTGCGATTCTCGTTGGGAGTGACGAGGATGGATAGGATAAGAAATGAGTATATTCGAGGGACAGCACAGGTAGGACGGTTTGGCGACAGTGAGAGAGGCGAGATTGAGATGGTTTGGACATGTGCACAGGAGTGAAGCGGAGTATATCGGGAGAAGGATGTTGAAGATGGAGCCGCCAGGTAGGAGGAGAAGAGGAAGGCCAAAGAAGAGGTTCATGGCTACGGTGAGGGCGGACATTCGGGTGGTTGGAGTGTCAATGGAAGATGTGGAGGATAGAGCGAAATGGAGACTGTGGATCCGCTGTGGCGACCCCTAACGGGAGCTAGCCGAAAGAAGAAGATAATCGTCAACTACCACATTTTTTTTAATACAGTCAGAGTTCATGGAAGATCTAGAACACATAATGGACCAGAATGCAACATAACAAAAGGAACAGCAGAAGGAGAAGGGAGGAATGCCAAGAGGAGGGCTGATGGAGAAAATAGACGGAGACGGATAACCAAGGGATGACAGTTGCGATGAAGGGTAGGTGACGATGCAAGGGGTGGACACAATGGATGCAGAAGCAGTTTTTTGTGTTGTTGTTTTTTTTGGGGGGAGGGGGGTTAAGGAGGAGTGGTTTAAAGAATGTAGAAATGTCATGGATTTGGGTGGTGGATGTTCTGAGATGGTGGTGAACAGCTGCTTTGAAGACCTGGAGGGAAGAAAGAGATTGAAGGGATTGTGGTGGTTCATTCCACAGGTGGGGAAAAGAGGAACAAATGAGTGGAGGTGAGCAGTAATTCTGCATTTTGGGAGTTTTATTGGAAGGAGTTTGCTGGTGGACCACGTATGCCCTTCAGACACGGGGGGGGGGGTGGGGGGGAGAGATTAGGGGAGGCTGGACAAAGCGTCGAGAAGGCAGAGGGTGCAAGGTTGGTGGTGGCGAAGTGAGAGGACCATCTACTCAGCTTCTTCACAGGATATTTTAATGATATTAAAGGTCTCAGTTTCCATGGTGTCAAGCTGAGGAAGTTGTGAGGAAGGGGTGCCAGCCCAGAAAGGAGAGTAGTATTCCATCAAACTGTGGATGAAAGCCTTGTAGGTGGACAGCAGTTCAGGTGTGCCAAGGAAAGACTTTGTACGACAGAGGATGCCAAATTTGCTCCTGGATTTAGAGGCAAACTTTCAAATATGATTTGCCCCAAAAAAGATCATGGCTAAAAGTGAGACCCAAGAATTTGAGTGACTGAACTTCCCCAAGACGTGTGTTAATAAAGTAGATGGCAGGTTGTCAGACAGTCCTTTCAGTGAGAGAGAGTAAGAGTGTGTGATTTTTCTGGATTGAGAGACTTATTCTAAGTGTTTGACCAGCATATGATTTTGTTAAGATCTTAAGAGACGAAAGAGGCAGCAGCTGCCTGTATGAAGGATGAGGAAAGTCACGGCAGAGGGTGGAGTCAACAGGAAATATATAAAGGAAATTTTCCAGCGAATCAGACAGATCATGAAGCTCAAGAATAGGAATAAGCTCAGGACACTGCCTTGCGGCACTCCAGCCTTTACAGGGAGAGGAGATGAAAGGATTCCGTTGAGAGACAGGAAGTCAGGAAGACATGTGTGGAGTTGGCCTTGGATGCCATAGGCAAAGAGTATGGAGAATAAGGCAGGATGCCAGACTGTATCGAAAGCATGAAATATGTCTAGAGGGATGGCCCTGATTTCATGTCTGAAATTGAGGGCCTCCATCAATTGTTGGGAGAGTTGAAGCAGAATTCCCAACATGACCTGTTCTGAATCCAAATTCATGATCTGAGATGAGGCTATTGGAGAAAAGGAATGATTTTATGTTCACTGCGATGATGGATTCCATGACTGTGATGATGACTGGAAGTCAGCTCATTGGTTTGTAGTTAAGGGGATCTATCGTTGCACCTTTTTATGCGATGCAGTGATGTTGGCAGATTTCCAAGCAGATGGAAGATGACCGAGAGCAAATGATCGGGTGAAAAGGGTAGAGAGAGGATGTGCAATCACAGAAGATCAGGTTGTTAGGACACCTGAGCTGATGCTTTGGTGAGAGGTTTGCAAAATATGCCTTGTGAAGAAGAAATGGAAGAATAGACTGTGATGAAGAATGATGGCATGGAATACTGATGCCAGAAAAATAAGGGAATTTAAGCATTTAGTACATTTTCAAATGCATTTAAATTAACAAGGAAGAAGCATTTTCTTCAATGCATTGAAAAAATTGTAGAGGAAAACGAGAGGTGTGCATGCAGGGAGAAGGTACAATAAGATTGTGTCTGAGTGAAATAATTTTTTTTTGTTTTTTTTAAGCGGGGGGGGGGGGGGGAGGATAGCTTTGAAAAGGCAGAAAGGACAATTTTTTGGGGGAAAAAAGAGAAAGAGAACAGAAATAGGATGACAAAACAACATCAAAACGGAGACTATTAAACTCCAGCTATCCGAGAAAGCCAAGGCTGTAAGAAAAAACGAATTCTCCAAATATCACCAACACTGTACGATTTATCACGGAAAATTTTCCATGAAAATAAAAACAGCATACAGAGATGAAAATATAACACAAAAACATGACTCTAACTTGCTTGTTTCAGTGTTTCTTCCCCTTCACTGCCTCTTATTTTCCTCTTTGTTCATTCCCTTGCTGATTGTGCCCATTTCTTCCCCCCTGCCCCCCACTTTCAATTTAAACTTGCTCTTCCATGAATATTGCTCTTGTGAAGTAAATATATATATACATATATATATATATATATATATATATATATATATATATATACACACACACACACACACACACACACACACACACACACACACACACACACACACACACACACACACACACACACACACACACACACCCATTCACACACACACAACAACAACAACAAAATTGTGATATTTTCAATTTTTTCCTTTTCCAATTATGCTGCATTTTCACACAACAATCATCATTTTTTTTTAGTTTAGGCCTCAGATTTTATGATGATCTCTTGGATCTATCTTCAAATCAAAGTGAATCTGCAACACCTGCAATGTTTACCAATGCACAATTTTACATAATTTTTTTTCTCTGATACATTTTCCTGGAATTGGTGTCCTGTTCATGCTAAACTGGTAGTGCTTGACATTCTCTTCCCAAGGTGTCTTATCCCCTTCTCACATTTAGTTTAAGGGCAGACTTATGGCTTTACATCTCCCACTTTCTTTGCTGGCATTCTTCATCTGCAGGCAAACCGAAAAGATTCCCTTTCTCAACTCTGTCATTCGCTCCCCCAATAAAGCAACACTGAATCTAAGTTTTTTTAAGCATTTAACAACCCTAATTAATATTGTTGCGGTTTTCGCGCCCGCCGGCGTGCTGACGGCCACGTAACTCGAATCGCGGCACGTCGCCCACCGGACGGACAATCCAGTCGTGACCCTCTCGGACTAACGCCGGGAACCAGTCACGGGTGGACCTTTCGGTCTCACCGCGATCGAGCCAATCAGCCCCCGCGTGGGATAGGGTTGCTCGCCAAATTCGAACTACCTAAGTACCCACGCGGAGGGTAGACCGGGCGATCGCACCTCGCCGCAGGTCGACTTCGGACACGGGCCACTTAAGCGACCCGTTCCGTACTATCAGAATAACCGAGCGGTGTTATCGTCGACCTCGACGGTTCGATTAATTATCGGGCGTATTCAGCCCACTACCAACCCTTTACGTGAAGCAAGATGGGGATTCAATGGGGGAAAAAGACGAAGCGAAGCGGGAAACAGTTCAACAATAAAGCACATTTATTCGCGGCACACGGGAAGCACACAAATACAATTCCACCAAATGCACACAAAAAAAGAAAACACAATTCCATTTACACAAAAAGCAAACATAAAAGTGAAAACACAGTGCAGAGCTAATACCGACTACCGAGCACACGGCAACACTTATACAATTCTACTTCACAGACGGCGCCGACAACACATACCCAAAACCAAGGAAAAGAAATACCCTCAAGAATGAGGCGGCCTGAGGCCGAGAACGGGTCGGGCCTACCCGTCTGGTGATGAGACGCGGAGCGGCGATGGCCCCGCAACCCGCGGGCCTCGTGGACAGTGCCTGGCAGGGGGTGGGAACGGGGCCCCCTTGGTCGCACTATCTCAGCGCGGGGGGGAAACAGGAGGGGGTTGCTGATGCTCGGGGTATAGAGGATCTTTATTATCCCTGGTGTGCGTCTCCACCTCGGCCAGGTCGCGCTGCCGGCCTCCCTCGGGCGTGCAGCTCCTGGCACCGACGCGAGCACCCCCTCGTCCGACTCTCTTCAGCTTCTCCAGCCACTGCAGGCTTCGGGCTCCAGTCTTCCACACTCGTCCCCTCCGTTCCGACTCCTTCTCGTTCTCGACTCCTTCTCGTTCTCGTTTGCGACTCTCTCTCGTTCTCCTTTTGCGACTCTCTTCTGACTGACGAACACCGTCCTTTTATCCCCCCGTAACTTCGCCTTTGACCCCCTCCCTTTGACCTTTCACCTCGCTCCCCATTGGCCCGAGAAAAAGTGGGCGTGAAGGCTTTTTGATCCACAAATTTGCATATATCGATCGCCCTGGGGGCGGGGCCAATTCGCCCCTCGCTCACCGATTGGACGGCAAAAAGTGGGCGTGTGTCGTTTTTGATCCGTTTTTGAAGCAGAAAATCCGTGATTTTGTACACGCTGTTCAACGTGCGCCCTGCACGAGTCCAGCATCGGTGCCCATGAGTGGCGCGAGATGACGGTGATGCGATGGTGGCGAGTTGTGACGGTAAAGGTCGTGGCGGTTGTGGTCGGTGGTTGATGTTGTGGTTGTGATCATGGCGGTTGGTCCAAAATAAAGATAGTAAAAGAAAAACGGCTATCCTGAAGAGTCGCAGCACGTATAAATGACATGTATTCCCACTAGACAACGGGTTTGGGCCTAACTACACATGCACTTACCGAGATACCTCACCTAAGGGACCTGAATGGTGGTTTGCGAATCTGGTAACCACAACAATATCATCTTGGACCAAAAATGCACAAAGTAGCCCACCTTCAGTGTGAACCTGGCTGGTGATCAAAGGTAGATGCTGTGAACCTGGCAGGTATTATTTGCATTTGAACAACTGCATGCACACACTTACATATTTAAAAGGGTGAAGCACTCTGAAAAAATCTAAATACAGGATGATAATTTGACCTTTTATTAAGATGTTCTGCCTGTGGATTTCAAGCAGACAATGAATGGTCTTTTTGCAAAGATGAGGTTTTAATGACAAAACATTCTGCCTTTATGGATAACAAGTGAACAGAAGAGCAAGCTAGATAAAAGCAAAAGCAAGCTTTCAGCTGTGTAATATCGCAGTCACATCACAAGTTTAATGTATAATATAAGGAGGCTGTGTATCATCAGGATCCATCTATTGAGATAGTCACACAAGAAACTGGATAGATGATGGATGCCAAATCTGTCCAACGAATGACTTGTCAAAACAGTGTCTGAAACGTCTGGATACACACAGACACAGAGACACATACTCAATAGATATGTATCATGCCCAAATATGTTTTTGTATACAAAGCCAATGCTTGTGGAAGGGCTGGAACACAGAACGGATCAGCAACCGAACAAAACAAACAGCTGAAGGAGAGGAGGAAACACACAACAGCAGAGTTAAGGTACAAAACAGAGAGACTTGGACAAATAAATAAGTATAATGGAAAGGACCACATTGCAAATCAAGGTGGAAGTATGCGGTGACAATTTGACCTCAATACCAAAAATGAACAAGTACAGGATCTTTAAAACGAAATGAGAATAATCTGGAAGCTGAGGAGTGCTGACGTAGTACCAGTGGTAGTTAAAGCACCCGGAGGAACAAAACAGAACCTCACTGAAATTTTCAAAGCGATAACAAGAATATAATATAACAATTTAATGACATTTGTAGACTAACCACTGTTCGGTGACGATCCTGAAAAGGGCGATTGGAACAAACATTTCAGAAAAGCAAAATCTCATGATATGATCCTCGAAATGTGATCCAAGGAAAGAAAGGTGGATGCTTTAGACTCCTCACCCATGAAGGACTTCTGAAGCCTGTGGATATGTCCTTAATATTGTGGATATAACCTTGGTTGGTGTCTGTCCAGATATAAGCTGTCACTCTGGTGATTCACAGGGAGGGTAATACATTAATATGGGTTCAGTACATCATATGGATGATAGTGGGCGGCCCATCTGCCAGCCTGAGTTGATCGACGTTAAATATCCCACTGTGTCGTTTGTGAAGAGTAGGCGAGCTGTCACTGGCATTCAAAACAAATTCCAAATTCCAGCACTGATTGACTGACTGCTTCGAATGCTTGGAAAGACACTCAGAATATCCCTATATCCCTTGCAAAGAAACATCTCCACAGAACAATACTCTGTACATACTATATATATATATATATATATATATATATATATATATATATATATATATATATATATATATATATATATATATATATATATATATATATATATATATATATATATATATATATATATATATATACAGGGTGTCCCAAAAAAATGGACTGACTCTTTAAATGATAATAAATGTGTTGTTTATTCACTTAGAAACAAGATTAATGGTTAAATGGCTAAATGGACGAATGCATGTTTACAAATGTTCAAACTAACGACCATCACGTTCCAAACACAGCCGATAACGCGGAACAATGGATTCAACAGCATTACGAATCATTTCATTTGGAACTGCAAGACATTGTCTTTCAATTAACTCTTTCAGCTCATCGACTGTTGCTGGTTTTGAGACGTAAACCTTATCTTTGAGATATCCCCATAAAAAAGAAGTCTATTGGAGTCCATTGGAGTGAGATCTGGGGAACGCGCATGGAATTCAACACTACCTCTTCGCCCAATCCATCTGTTCGGAAAAGTTGCTTCGAAATAGGCCCTTACATCACGGTGGTCATGGAGAGGTGCTCCATCTTGCTGAAAGTAAATCTCTTCGTCACCAAATATCTCTTCATCACCTGGACCGACGGATTCCTGCTGCAAGTTTAAGTAAACATCCCCAGTGACAGTTTGGTCAAAAAAGAAGAATGGCCCTAGGATGCCCAATGCTGATATCCCACACCACACAGTAACCCCTGGTACGTTTAAATGGTGTTCCATAGTAACATGCGGATTTTCAGGAGCCCAGTCGGTGCAATTGTGTCGGTTAATTGAGCCATTTAAGTTGAAGCTGGCCTCATCGCTCCAAACAATTTTGGATGGAAATGCTGCATCTTCTTCGCATTTGCCCAGGTACCACTCACAAAATTCAGCTCTCCGGTCAGGATCGTCTTCATTTAGAGCGTGGATTAATGTTGGAATGTAACTTTTCCAATTAATTCGCTTCAAAATGCGATGGGCGCTTGATTTTGGGATTCCTGTCTCACGAGCCATTTGTCGTACAGATTTCCGTGGGGATCGGTGGAGGGTTTCCAGCAATTGATTTTCCTTTGCGGGGGTGGTTTATGACCGTGGTCTTCCTGAACGCTCCTTATGGACGTCATGCACAGTTCCATCTGTTTCAATCTTATCTCGGATGCGAGCAATGGTGCGTCGCGTTGGTGGATCTTTGTGAAAATGTCTTCTAAATTGTCTTTGCACTTCCATGATGTTTTCGTGCTTCCAGTAGCACTTCATGATAAATTTTCTTTCTTCAACACCTAATCGTACTTCTGCCATTATTACAGTCAATTTGATCTGAAAAGAAATGAAAAATTCAATGAGTTATGAGGAGCTAAAATGTGAGTACATTTTTTTTGGGACACCCTGTGTGTGTGTGTGTGTGTGTGTGTATATATATATATATATATATATATATATATATATATATATATATATATATATATATATATATATATATATATATATATATATATAGATAGATAGATACAGTGCCTTCAGAAAGTATTCACACCTGTCGACTTTGGTCACATTTTCGTTGTTGTAGTTTGAATTTCAAATGGATTAAATTTAAATTTTTTTGTCACCGATCTACAAAAAGTACCACATAATGCCAAAGTGAAAAAATGTTTTTTTTAGAAATAGACCCTGTTAGACCCTTTGGACCCTTAAAACCCTCTTGAGCTCGTTAGATCCTGTAAAACCCATATACACCTTTTTCTTTTTTTTTCCTTTTTTGTATACATAGTTGAGGCTCATGGAAGAGCAAGTGCACTGAACAGATGAGCATAAAACAATGTGCAAAATGAACAGTAGAGAGAGAAGGAAACACCAACAGCAGAGTCGAAGGCCAGGATAGAGGGAGACTTTGACAAACAAAGGGTGTGGGGAGGAATGAGTGGCAGAAAAGAACGCATGGGGTGGACAAGATGATGCACGGGATGGACAAAATGAATACAGAAGGAAACTCCAGGAAGGGAAAACTGGAGATTGAGGTTGGGGGGGAGAGGTTAACGAGTGTAGAAAAGATCCTGATTTTGGATTGGGAACGATCTGAGATGGTGATGAACAGCAGTTTTGAAGACCTGGAGGGAAGAATGAGATTGAAGACAATGTCGAAGTTGATTCCACAGGCAGGAAAAGTTGTGAGGAAGCGGAGCCAGTGCAGGGGGGGGGGAACAGTTCTCCATCAAGCTGCAGATTAAGGTATTGTTGGTAGACAGGAATTCAGTTGTGCCAAGGAAGGACTTTGTATGACAGAGGATGCCCAGTCAACAGCTGTTATTGGAGGCCAACTTTGAAATTTTGTTTGTCCAAGAAAGATCATGGCTGATCGTGAGACCCATGTGTTTTAATGACCGAACTTCCTGGAGGATTGTTCAGAAAATATATGTGAAGGTTTGTAATACAGTCCTTTCAGAGAGAGAGAGAGAGAGACAGACAGACAGACAGACAGACAGACAGACAGAGAGATTTTTCAGGGTTAAAAGACATTCTAAGTGTTTGACCAGTTTGTGGTTATGTCAAGGTCTGAAGAGGGAAGAGGCTGCTGCCTACTTGTCAGAAGGGTGAGGGATATCACAGCAGAGGGTGGAGTCATCAGCAAATAGATAAAGGGGGTTTCCCAGTGAGAGAGATTATGGGGCCTCGAACACAGCCTTGGGGTACTCCAGCCTTGACTGGGAGAGGAGAATGATGGATTCTGCTGAGAGCCACATGTTGTCTACGAGAGTGGAGGCATTCAGTAATCCAAGAGTGGAGTTGACCTTGGATTCTATAGGCAGACAGTTTGGAGAGCAGGGCAGAATGTCAGACTGTATCAAAAGCCCGAGTTATGTCGATAGAGATGGTCCTAATCTCAAATCTAACATTGAGGGCCTCCATCCATTGTCAGGAGAGTCGAAGCAGCGTGTCCAAGGTGGATTGATCAGGTCTGAATCTGAATTGATGATCTGAGATTAGTTCGTTGGAGAAAAGGGATGATGAGATATCAACTGCAATGATGGATTCCATGACCGTGCTGATGATTGGAAGGATGCTAAATGGTCTGCAGTTAAGGGGATCAATTTTTGTAACTTTCTTATCTAATGCAGTGATGTTACTGTATTTCCAAGCAAAACTTCACACAAATGTGAAATGTGGATATCAACTTAAACTTTAGCTTCATTTAAAACTTAACAAGTTAATTGATCTGCACATAATATCCCACCAGTAAGTGTAATTAAAATGATCAGCCTCATAAGATGAAAGAATTCCATGCTGTGCGACATGCTCACATCTCCCACAATTAAACAGCAATTAAACAAGTCATGTGATCGGATTGGGATGCATTACTGGCATAGCTGTCTTAAATTTATTAAGGAAGTAAGGCTGAACACCTCTTTGCGAATTTATTTCCATTCCACTGCAGTTGATTTGATGTCGGAACCTTGCTTGAAAAGTGCTTGAAAAACCTCAAAATCTGCTGAAAATGGTGATTTCAAACTATGAGTAACGCTCTTCCATGGAATTAGATTTCCTGAAACACAATTGAAGCCTATGGGAGAGAGAAGTGAAAGAGGGCAAAAGTATTGGCAGTAGTGTAGTAGATCAGCAGGTTGATGTAACAAGCATGGGATTTAATTTAAAGAGAGAAGCAGGTAGGAAACCTGCACCTAAGAGGGTTGGCTTAGATAGGTTTAAATGGGAGTAGAAATGATTGTGCGTCAGGATATGGAATGGAATGATGGTATTGAACGACCGGGTTGAAGCACTGAAGGGAGCAGTGGGATGGAGCAGCCTCGAGAAGGCAGTTCCACAAATGTGTAAAAGGAAGAACTGAAGAGTAGGGGTGAGTGATTGTCCTGGATTTGGGGAGTTTAATCAGGGAGCGGGTTATTGGAAGACCGTGTGCATCCTAGAGGATCTGGCAAGGGCTGGAGGAAAGAGAGCAAGAGGAGGTAGACTGGAGGAGAGGCAGTAAAAAACAGAGGTCACTCAGCTGTCCTGCAATGTGAGAGCATCCTCATCACCGAATCATTTATAAATGTAATCTCTTACAATGCAAAGTAATTTGGGCAATGTAGTGGAGTGATATAAATCGGATTTTAATTCGAATGAAAAAATAAAGTGCTAACATTTTATCACCTGCAGGAAAATTTATGGTCTAATTCTAGTCTGCCTGCCAATGAAGTACATCCACTTGTGAGGTTCTATCTAATTTGGCAATTATGAATGTTTAACTTGCCATACCTTCTTCAACTTGTATTGACAGATTGACAATATGAGTTAAGCTGATCTACTGTTTGAGTTTAAAATTTGACTATTTTCAGCTGAAGCACAAAAGGTTCTTTTATAAGCTGAGATATTTGCATCTGATAAGGGCTTGCTGCCTCATCAAGTAGTTTATTTTTTTTGTCCACACAACTCTTTATTTCTATACCTTTTCACTTTCTGTTGTCAGAGAACAAAACTTGCAACATTCTTCTGCTCTTTTAGAAGGGTTTGTTTGGAGTCATCATTTCTTGAGTCATGGATGGCATGGAGAAGAAATATTTCACATAAGTATAACCATAAGTAATAACCTTGTAGGAGATCTCACGTTGTGTGTAGCTTGGTAAGAACCAGCGTAATAGCATTTCATTGTGGTTCTGCTTTGCTTCAGCAAAGACAGCTTGAGAGTCACAGCATCCTTCAGAGAAGTTGAAGTGTTACGGATCATGTGTACAAAGCTTTCTCTTTAAAAGGAAATAAATAAATAAACATCGTGTTTGATGTCTGAGCCTGCTCCAGGAATATGGCCAGAGATACTGCATTCTTGAGTTGTAAAAGGAATTTTATAGGCTTATTCGAATAATCCTTTCATCACCCCCACCATTTCTGCCCCAATGCATTCTCCGTTATTTATGTATCTGACTTCTTCTTCTCACATTTCCAACAGCAGACAAATGGTCCCATTGGGGCCGTTGCTCCGCAGAGTGTGGAGGCGGTTTTCGAGGTCGGCAACGAGCATGTGATGAGCCTTGCCAGGCTGGTGTGCCTTGTCCTGGCCTCCAAGAGCAGTGGAGACCTTGTGCTGAGCATTCGTGTGTGGGTGAGTGGTGTATTTTCTTTTGTTGTCGTTTTTATTTCTGTGTGTTCTTCCTGTGTCATTGTATGTGGAAGCAATCGATGCACAATTATAGCAATGGCTGCGATAGAAGCTTGATTTAAAATCCATATTATTGCAATAATTTGATGCAAAAACACAACACAAAATGCCTCGTCATGCATCTTCTTTGTTCATCATCCCTAAACCGGTTTATTGATAAAAGTACATTTTCATTGCAATCATAAAAGTGAAAACCATGCAGTGATTCTTCATTTTGTTTTGCTGGAGTAAATTGATTTCTATTACTACATAAGTATCTTTTGGATTTGTTTTTAGCTCACCTGGATTTTCGTCCGGTGAGCTTATACGATCAAATCAGTGTCCATCGGTAAGTCAGTGTGTCTGTTAACACTTCGGTCATTATCGCTTGACCCATACATGCGATTTTTATGAAACTTGGCCACAAGCTTCCTACCTCATGCCTAACAAAGGTGGTTTGACCGCATCAAAATCTGTGCTCATTAACGGGTTGAAATCAGGCCTAAAACACCAAAAAAAATCCTTCCATAACCTACAGGGGGCATTACATCAGCAACACAGCCATGCCCTCATCCAAAAACATGACCTGTAAACATGTATCGCTGCAATCAGGCTTCCATTCAACCAATCACATGACCAGATTCTGTGCATGAACAAAATTTCGATATTTTATGATATCCTTGACTGTTGCCCCTGATTCAGGTGAGTTTCAGGACCTCGTGGTCCGATTTTAATTCTTGTTATGCTGCAATTAATGTACTGCATTTCTGCCACTAACAACCACAATGCAATGAGCTGGAAGGTCTTGTCTGTGTGAAGCAGAGGGAATGTACAACTTCAATTTAGATGCCTAGAATCATTGATGCGGTACCAAAACGAAACAGTTCCGGTTTTTGGTTCGGTTCCAGCCCAACCCCATTGGTTCTGGCATGGGTTCTGGAACCCATTCCTCACCAAGCGAGAAACCCACAAGTAAATATAAATAATAGGCTTCCCCCCCCCATTTTATACATTTACTTTTTATTTTAAATGTGTTACATATAATTTATTGACAGACAATCCATTTATTGATAGGTTTTTATTGAACTTAAGATGTAAAAAAAGATCAGTAGCCATTTCTGCGTCGGAATATGATTGACTCCAACTAGTCATTCTTCATGTTTAATCGTCTCTCTCGAAGAATGAACTTCCGCACCGAAAAGAGCTGTTCAACAGATATCTGAGTACAAGTCGACGCTGACACGGTGTACACAGCCCCGTGAATACTATCAGGGAAATGGGGAATTGCGTCAAAGATGCTGTCAACTTTCAATCTTCCTAAGTTTTCTATGGCCAAATATGTTTGATCGAAAGCGGTTTGAAGTTCAGCTTTTGACTTTCTCAATGTGCCACTATCAATGTCACTGATGTTTTTCCTTCATCGTTGCTTATCCAGAAAGCTTAACGGTTAAGGTGGCTGCTTTAAGATCTTACAGTAGGGCCTTGAGTTTGAGCCCCTGTTTGTCCCATTAAATAACACCAGGTGTGTTGACTCAGTCTGTCATCCTTATGAGAGTTGCAAAATGAGTACCAGCTCACTGGAAATGGAGCATTGTATGTGTGGCACAGCCACACTCCCAGAAATGATGCAACCAGCAGCCATAGGCTGCGTACGATATTATTGGTGATCCTCACACTGTTCATCTTCATTCTCGCAGCTTGCAGCTGTCTCTTCTGGTTTCTGATCTTTACTTTCTTTCTTGTGCACGTCAAGCTTTGTCAGCAGAAGAGTCATGTACTTCAATCCTCCTCCTTGGAGCATCTGGTACTCACTAAGCAGACTTCGATAACGAGGATCAACATACACCAGCCTAAAAAAAATCGGTTTGCCATCAGAGATACCTCCCTTCTTTCCATGGAGTTTGTGATATTGCCAGACATGGGATAATTCTTCCTTTGTAGAATTTGATGGAGATTTTTCCAATGTAAAATAAATTTTTCCCAAAGTCAGTGAGTTTCACAGTCCAACTTGACGAAGATAAACTTTTTGCTTTGGAGTGACCTCAGTTCTTGCTTCTTTTCATCGAAAAAGCAAGTGATTTTATTTTTACCTCTGCCACCAAAGGTGGAAGGAGGTTATGCTTTCACCCCTGTCTGTCTGTTTGTTACTTGCAAATTCGAAGATTTTTCAAGTATATTGGTCATTCAAATTTGTTATTGGGTCGCCGAAATAGGTGACTTATTGTCAGTAATTCTGTCTGTTTGTTTGGATGTTCGTTTGGATGTTTGTTCGTTTGTCATCAGCATAATTGGTAGTAAACGTGGGCGGATTTTGACCAAACTCGGGTGGTAGGTACATCTTGTGACCTCGTGCTTTGGAAATTGTGATGGTTGCGAGTGACGCTTTGGTTCCCCAGCAACAACCGAAAAACCTTCAAAATCGGTACCGTTCACGCGAAATCAATTCCGAAAGGCATTATCCCACGTAGGGTTATGAAATTTGGCACGAATGATCTAAGGTGATGCTCCATCAAATATATTCCGGTTTTTGTGATATATGGAATACTTTACCCGCAGCGTCATAGGGTATGGTCGGGTATATATGGGGTATATATGGAATATATACGTCATAGGGTATATATGGAATAGCGTCATAGGGTATATATGGAATACTTTACCCGCAGCGTCAGCGTCACAGCGCATACCCTACAATTAGGGTATGCGCAAAAATTGGCGAAAATTGAAAGCCCCCTAGCGACCAGGTGAGTGCATCGATACGAATGAAACTTTGCAGGTTCATGGTACTCGATGAGTACTACAACTTTTCCTCAGGAAATATTGACCGATTTTGCTTAGGTCTGGGGTCTAAGGTCAATTAGTGCAAACATCGATAATATTTGAGAGCTGGAGGTGCCTTCGCGCCAAATGCTACTCCTCTGAGGGTTATGGTCGGATGGTCATGAAAATTCACACTAATCTTCTGGAATACATTGTGCACAAACGATCGAGCCAGATTTTCGATTTAGATCTTTGTTCACCCACAGCACCCCCCTCGAACTTTGGGGATTTCCGGTTTCCATCCGCATTTTCGGTACTTTTCATTCAAATGGATACCGAGTAGTTATCATTCGATGGAACTGGATGAGATTTGATATGCATAATCTTCAGGTGATTCCCTATCCGCTATATGACATCCATTTTGCTCTATATCTTATAGTTTCAATGCTCGGCGACCCATCTCCGCCTACCGGCTTGTTCTATCTATTCGTCTGTCTGTTTATCGCCTACAGGTCACAAATTTTAACCAATGCTCACGAAACTTCACCACATGGTACAGTTTGTCATAACCTAAAAGCCTCTTGTTTTTGAGGTCAAAAGATCAACATTGTTGAATGTCCAGGTTTGAAGTGCCTGCCACCGGCGCATTGCACCATTGTGCCCTCTGCTCTGAAAGTGGTGGCGGGCATTTGCTGTGACTGTGTGGTATTGTGGTTGAGGTGGTGGTCGACTCAGTGTGGTGGGTGAGCTGTGGTTGAGGAGATGTAGTGGTTCATAGTGCAGTTGAGGCGTCATGGGTGTAGAGCAATGGCAAATGTGTATAGTGAGCTTGTTTAATGTTCTGATAGTGTGGAGTGATACGAAAGGTGTCTCAATGATTTATCAGTGCAGTGTGGTTATTGTATTGTTTTTCGGAAGAGGTTGTGGAGCTGAAAGTGCTGTGGTAGTTTGATTTTGGCGTGTGATTCAAATCGGGTTTTGGCATGTGTATCCAAATTAGCTGTGCACTGTTTGTGCTTGGTCGTATGAGAGAGATTTCTATGCAGGGAAGAATATAGGGAAGAATGGGGGAACAAAACCTTCCTAATCCCTCACAATGCATATTAACCCATAAAGCCCCTTTACCCAAAAGGGAAGGACTATCTGAAACAAGTAATAATGAAATAACTATCTTGGGAACTGCTATATGTTTTGTGCCATTGCCTTGGGGCTTAGTTCTAAGAACCTTCACAATGCTGTGTATATTCTCAGTGAGTATGGATGCTCAACTTCCTTGCAAACTCCCCAGTAGTATTTTGAAATCCCGCATCTTGAAAAATTCCAAGTGGGATTCCATTAGACGCACCATTTGAAGCATTCCCTCCTGAATTATTTAGGTTCCATTTTGACGGTGGCCTGTTTTGTCAGGAACCTTGTGATCATCAATTGCTGCTGTAGAGGATGATTTGGTAATGGGAAGAGGTGGGAGCAGGATCATCTACTTGGCATAGTGCTGTGTACTCATGGTCATGATGCTGCTTCAGGTTTCCACAGTGGATTCTTTTCAGTTTGTCTACACAAGTTTTTCCTTTGAAATTGCTCAATGTGCCGATCGAAAACTTGTTTTTCTCGTCAGAATGAAAGTATGTAAAAGTTTTACCTCATTTATTGGTGAATGGCATCATGACCTGTCAATTATTATTATTATTATTTTTTAATGAAACGGGAGTGTGAATTTTTTGTGAGGGAGTTATTTGGCACCGGTGGGTGACTCGTGGCACTGGTGGGTGACTCGTAACGCCAATATTAAGACCAACTGGAACCAGGAACTCATATGTTTTTTTTGGTGGTTCCGTTTCCAGGATTGTTCCTCTAAAATTTACCGGTTCTGGGAGTTCCGGATTCGTGTTCAGTTCCACATCACTGCCTCGTTTGAAACTGTGCAAAGTTTGAGTTTCTTTCAATTTTATTTAAGAATGCCAAACATTAAAACGTTGAGCTTTCCCTTTTTTCTTTAAAAGTTAGACTTGAATAATAACTTTTTGACCACGTGCAAGAAATGTGAGAAATGTAATCCTTTTTTTAAAGGTTACATTGAAAAGCCCACTCGAAATGTAGGGTTGAAAGACTCATTTTTCAACACAGAATATCTGTAAATGTCTCAAACTCCATTATTACCCACATGCAAACCAAAATCTCATTGCATGTTTAAGTTCAAGCATAACAGTCATCAAACCTTTGCATTGATTCTGTTACTGTTTTTGTTATTATAGTTTGGACTTTATGAGACAATTTGACAAAACTCGGTGGCATTATGATATGATCAGGTGAAATCAGTTATGGTGAAAACATAATTAATTGTGGCACCCATGTTGGGAAACTTTTTTGAAAACAACTTAATACCATTATGTCCTTAAGTACCTCTGCCAACAAAGGTGGATGGAGGTTGTGTTTGCACACGTGTCTTTCTGTTTATTACTTTCAAAATCCAAGATTCATAAGTATATTGGTTGATGTGGTCTGTTATTCTGTCTGTTTGTCTGTTTGTCTGTCTATTCGTTTTTTTTTTTTTAATGTCAATCGCCAACAGGTCACATTTTTACTCTGATCTTCACTAAACTTGAAAAACAGCTGGAAGCCTCTTATTTTGAGGTCAATAGATGAAAAGGTCATGGTCACGATTTTTTAATCGTCCAATATGTGTGTGTGTGTGTGTGTGTGTGTGTGTGTGTGTGTGTGTGTGTGTGTGTGTGTGTGTGTGTGTGTGTGTGTGTGTGTATATATATATGTATATATATATATATATATATATATATATATATATATATATATATATATATATATATATATGTACGTGAATGACTGCACGGTGGTGTCACAACCTACAACAGAATCCGCAACGGGCCGATTGGGAAACACATTTAAAGCATTCTTAAAAGATGAACAGCATGACTGGGAAACACATTATGTGATATTAAAAGATTAACTCGACACCTCTCACCCATGTCAGTTGCCATCACCGTAAAATCAGAACGAGCTGATTCGTAACATGGTCACAGATTGTTTAACACCAATATGGAGACGTTCAAAAGTTATGGAATGCTATTTTTTTTGGGGGGAGGCACATACCATACGTGCTGACGGGCTTGAAAAACCTTACCAATAATTTTTATTCAACATTGATTAGATTTTTCAGGGGTTCCTCATCATGAATAACACTCGACCCAAACAAAGCCAATGGAAATCTGATGCAACAAACCCAGACAGTGTGTAATCAACAGAAACCTACAGGACTGATGTCTTCAGCTGACCATAAAACCAAGATGGCAGCCAGATTATTTTGTTTGGGGGGGGGGTAGGGTGGGTGGAGTCAAGTGACAAATACGTGTGGGGTCTGGCAGCTGTCTAACCAATGGGTGCACATTTCAAAAATCGACCCCAACAAGAACCACACCAACAACAACAACACCAACAACAGCAACAGCGACAACAACCAGGCGGAGCACTTGCAGACATGGGAGATGTCACAGGTAAAAACGAAAAATACAGTGAAGCAGTCGGTGAAGCCATGTGACTGTCTATTAATTACATATTATTGGAATGTACTGTACCGTTTCAACCTTTTGACCCTTCAGACTGCTGAGACCCCTTAGACCAGTGGTTCCCAACCTTTTTTCTGACATTTCCCCCTGCACCCAATTCAACCATCCAGATTTCCTCCTTCATGTGTATGAGAGAAAGAACAGTTAAAACACACTGAGACTATTTACTAATTTATTTTTCAAATGCACTAACACAGCTAACATTAAATTGTATTGAATAAGAATACAGCATTTTAGTGTGACTTCTGGCATTGTTTGCCGTTCATGAGTCCTTCAATGTCTGGGGGAGTTATGGAGAGCGCACAGCGAAGATCCGCCTCCACCTCCAACTTGTTGCGTGCCTTTGTTTTGAGGTGTACCAGTGCCGAAAATCCTGTCTCACACAGGTAGGTGGAAGAAAACTGGACCAATATCCGCAGAGCTTTTTTTTTTTTTTTTTTTTTTTTTTTTGTATACCTTGGTCGAGGCTCGTATGAGAGCAAACACACAACTCACAGCAAGGAGGCATGAGACAAGAGGGGCGGGAGTGGAAGGGACAAAACAGTGGGGAACAGACACATTAGGTGAACTGTGGAAGGGAGAGGGATGGGGATGGGACGGGGAACATGGCGAAGAGAAGATGGACATTTCAGGGACTTTCAGGAAGGAAAGCAGGAGAAATGAAGGAAGTGGGCTTGGGTGGATTATCGGGGGTAGAAAAGATCGAGGATTTGGATGGGGGAAGATAAGAGGTGGTGGTGAACAGCTGTTTTGAAAGCCTGGAGGGAAGAATGGGAAAGAATCGAGTGAGGAAGTTTATTCCAAAGGCGGGAAAAAAGAGGAATGAAAGAGTGAAGATGAGCAGTGATTCGTGATTTTGGTAGTTTTACCAGAAGGAGGTTGTTGGCGGACCTTGAGCGCCCTGTGGAAATGTGGTGGGGACAAATCACAGAGAGAGCAGGGGGGAAAGACTGGAGAGGAGTCGGTAGAAGACAGAAAGACCACCGACCAACCTGCGGTGATTGAGTGAGAGGCCCAAAGACTCAGCTTCATTGTGGGAGATGCCGATGATCTTAAATGCCCTGGTTTCGACAGCGTGAAGCCGAGAAAGGTGGGAGGCAGGAGCACCAGCCCAGAGGGGAGAGCAGTACTCCATCAGGCTACGGACAAAAGCTTTGTAAGTGGTCAGGAGCTCAAGAGGGCCGAGGAAGGACTTAGCACGACGGAGGATTCCCAGTCGGCGACTGGCTTTTGAGGCGAGGTTGGAAATGTGACTTTCCCAGGAAAGGTCATGGCAGATAGTGAGACCTAGAAGCTTGAAAGAAAAGACTTCTTCCAGAGGATTGTTGAGAAAGTGGATGGGGGGGGGGGGGTTTGTAAACGGTCCTTTCGAAGAGACATTGTGAGAGTGTGAGATTTGTCTGGATTGAAAGACATGTTCCACGTGTTGGACCAGTTTGTGATTTTATCCAGATCTGCAGTGAGCGAAGAAGCTGCTGCTTGCCGGTCTGAGGGATGACAGATGGTACGGCAGAGGGTGGAGTCGTCGGCAAAGAGAAATAGAGGATTTTCCAGAGAGTCCGAGAGATCATTGATGAAAACCAGAAAAAGAACAGGGCCCAGAACGCTACCTTGAGGAACTCCAGCCTGCACAGGAAGAGGGGATGAAAGAACTCCATTTAGGGCCACTCGTTGACTGCGACAGGAGAGGAAGTCTGCGAGTAATGAGTGGAGATGGCCTTGGATACCATGGGAGAGAGTTTGTTGAGTAGTGCAGGATGCCAGACTGTGTCAAAAGCACGTGATATGTCCAGGGATACGGCTCGGATTTCCTGTCTGGCATTGAGGACCTCCATCCATTGATGGGAGAGCAGAAGCAGCATATCCAGGGCAGAGTGACCTGGTCTGAAACCAAATTGATGATTGGAAATCAAGCCATTGGAGAAGAGGAAGGATTTCATATCTGAAACGATGATGGATTCCATCACCTTGCTGATGATTGGGAGAAGGCTGATTGGTCTGTAGTTATAGGGATCTGTTTTTGCACCTTTTTTATGCAGGGCAGTGATGTTAGCAGATTTCCAAGCAGATGGCAGATGAACTTGGGCAAATGAGAGGGTGAATAGAACAGAGAGAGGGTGAGCAAGAGCAGAAGAGCAGGCTTTGAGGACACGTGGGCTGATGCCGTCTGGACCGGTTGCAGAATCTGACTCGAGGTTTGAAAGCAAGCTCTCCACCTTGTCAGGAGAAACGGATACAGAGTCCAGGGACAGTTGGGTGCGACTGGGTAAAGTGGGTAGAGATAGTGATGGGTTTAGGACACAAGATTTAGCTGCAAACACCGAGTTTAGACATTCAGCTTTATCACGTGTGGAATCAGCAGTGCGGCCATTTGAGGTAAGGGAGGGGATGGAGGGGGAACATACACCAGAAACAGATTTGATTAAACGCCACCAGGATTTTGAGGAGGGAGAGAGGTTTGAGAGTTCAGACTTGAGATGAGAAAGATGTTGTTTTCTGGCTCTCCTGAGGGTAGATACACACTTGTTCCGAGCTTTGTGGAAAGAACTGAGATTGCCCTCTGTTGGGTTTGCTTTCCATGAGGCAAAGGCAAGTTGTTTCAGGACAACTGCCTCGCCACAAGCTTCAGTAAACCAAGGGCGGGAGGAAGGGTAAGACAACTGAACACGAGAGGGGATAAATCTGTGCATGAGGGAGAGCAAGTTTCTTTGAAAGAATTCCTAGGATGAGTTGATGTTTGAGAAAGTAGTGATAGGAGACCAGTCTGTAAGTTTGATGGCTGCTCGAAGACCCTGCCAGTCGGCTTGAGTGAAATGCCAGACTCGACGGCGGTGAGGTGGTTCTCTGATAACAGCCAGAGAGATGTCCACTTTGACAAGGACGTGGTCAGAAGAACCAATTGGAGCGAAGGAAGAGCAGCAGATATTGTCAGGGAAATTTGTCAAAACCAGATCCAGAAGAGATGGAGTACCATTGGTTGAGATCCGGGTCGGGAAGTTGACCGATTGAGTCAGTCCCAATGAGTCGCAGAAAGCTTTTGCTGAGGTGCCATGGCAGGTGAGAGAGGTACCCACACCTAGCCAACTGGCGTGATGACAATTGAAGTCACCACATAAGAGGAAGAGAGAGTTTGGATGAGAAGATAGAAGATGGTCCATGTTTTCGGATAGTGAGGTGTAGATGGAGTCATCACTGTTCGGAGGACGGTACAGTACACATATAAACATGAGGTGGGAGTGGAGGGGAAGCCGAAGCCAGAGGTATTCCTGGGGGTGTGGGGGAGTGAGAGCAGTGCATGGAGAGTGAGGAATAGAGTCTTTGATGAAGAGAGCAACACCTCCACCAGGACGAGGCTCAGGTCTGTCATACCGTAAGACGGAGTAGCCAGGGAGAGATACTTCGGAGTCAGACACGTCTTGGGAGAGGAAAGTTTCTGTTCGGCAGATAATGTCTGGTTTGTCAGTGGCAACCTGTATGGAAAGATCTGAAAGGTTTGAGCGAAGGCCCCGGATATTTGAGGTCCACACTTTTAATGAAGAGGAAGCGGAGGAGGCTTTGGGTGCAGGAGGTGGAGGGGGAGGGGGAGGGTAGGACAAGGGACGAGGGGGGCAGGTAAGGAGGGTTGCTGAAGGAGTGTGGGGTATTGCAGAATATCGAGGGGAGGGGGCCGAATGAGGAGGAGAAAAGGCTCTGTGGTGCTGGGGGAGAGGGGGGACAAGAGACAAGGAAGAAGGCAGTTGAGGATTTGAGGAGGTGGAGTGAAGAGATGGAGGTGAGAGGGCAGTGGAGGGAGGGAGGTTGGTGGATGAGAGTGGGGGTAACTTTGAGAAGGAGGAGTGAGGGGGTTGAAAGGTGGGAGAATGGTGAGGGGGAATTTTTGAGAGGGGTGAGAGGGTGGCGTGCAGGGGGAGGAGTGGGATGGTTGCTTTGAGAGTGAGAGTGAGGGGTGAGGGGGGTGAGTTGGCACTGAAGTTGGAAAAAAGAATGGTTGATGGAAAGCGAGCATCCATGGCAAACTGTGGTTTTTAAAAGTTTTAGGTCAGAGATGCGATTTAACACAATTCTTGATGGATGCAATGAAGGCGAATTCAGAGAATGGAGAGAAGAAGCGCTGTAATAGTTGGATTTTTTAGGCAAGGAATGAAGGAGAGGTCGAAATGAGAGCAGTCTGTTAAAATAGCAGAAGAGTAGTGCATTGTGAAACAGTAAAGAGTACCACATGTGTGAGAGAGGAAGATGAAGCATTATAAGATCGTTTTTGTTGTTAAAAATAATGTATGAGAGAGTTCAACAGATTAGGTCATGGAAGTGTAAAAAAAAAAAAATCGAGGAAGAAGACGAGGAGGAAGTTAAGAGGAAGAAGAAGAAGCAAAATCGGGAGAAGGTGAGCGTGTTGTTGTTGTTGTTGTAGGGTATTTTTTTAATTTAATTTAATTTTATTTTATTTTATTTTATTTTATTTTTGAGATAAGAAAGAGATTAGTTGGGAGAATGGGGGATGTTTGGAAAGTGGGGAGGATAGAAATTGAAGGTAATGGGGAGGATAGAAATTGAAGGTAATGGGGAGAAAGAACAAACAAACAAAAAAAAACGATCGAACATCGAGTGGAACCGGTAGGCCTCAAGTCTAGGCCTAGGCCTCAAGCACAGGTAAGAACGTCGACAAAAATACTCACAAAATAGCACGATTTTTGAAACAAAACCGAACTAGCAACACACAGTAACATGTAGGTGAGAAAATTAAACAGTTAAAACGGGACAAATAACAACTGGAAACTTAGCTTTGAGAACGTCAGCAGGGAGCCCCGAAGGAGACCTCTTGCTGCTCCAAAACCGGAACCGGAAGTGAAATGCGTCAGAGATGTGAGATGCATCAAAACCGGAACCGGAATTGGTCGCAAGAAGCGGGTCGGTTCCTCGGACTTGGGTCCAAAACTCTTCCAGTTCCATATTCTGGAAGGCATCCTTCGCTGTAGAGTCGTTTTTCAAGTCCAGGAACTCTTCCTGCCACACTTCTGGCACATCATCAACGTTCCTCTGAAATGGGTCTCTGATAAGCTTGTTCTCGTTGCTCTCGTTTGTGATCCCCGGGAAGTAATACTTGAATTCTTCCTCCAAGCCTTCGAGGTGTTGTTTGATATCCTCGGCTATTGGATCAGGCAGACCATCCTCCATATCCTCCACACATTCGTTCAGAACGAGGAATGAGGAAAAACTTCCACTCCCCGCTCTTTTCTTCCACAGTTCCAGTTTAGCCACGAAAGCTCTGATCTTGTCCGACTGAAAAAGAATGTTGGTCCCTTTGCCCTGCAGTTTCCTGTTGAGCTCGTTCAATGCACTGAAAATATCGGACAAGTAGGACAGCCGCACACGGAAAAACTCACCCTTCAACGCCTCCAGAAGCACAACATTCTCTTGGGCCCGAAGGAAGGCTACCACCTCATCAAACAATTCCAGGACTCGCTGCAACATGTTTCCCTTTGAGAGCCACCTCACCTGAGTATGAAACAGCAACGATTCGTGGTCGGCTTCCATGCCTTCACAGAGCCGACGGAACAGCCGAGTGTTCAGAGCGGAACCCTTGATAAAGTTGACGACTTTGATGACAGTCTCGAGATGCTGCTTGAAGTTCTTGGGGAGAGTTCTCGAAGCAAGCGCCTCTTTGTGGATCAGACAGTGTGTCGATTCCACTGCCTGATTCTTTTGCTTGACGAGCGTGACGAACCCCGATCGAGAGCAGAGCATGGCTGGGGCACCATCCGTGCACACCCCAACCAGAGACTCCCAGCTGATGTTGCTGTCTTCGAAAAAGTCATTGATAAGGTCCATCCCATCCTGAGCTTTGGTCGTGGTCTGGAGAGGTTTGCAGAAGAGGAATTCTTCTGCAATTCCTTTTTCGGTGGTATAACGAACAAAGACCAACAGCTGGGACAGATTCGCAACATCTGTCGATTCGTCGAGTTGAATCGAAAAAAACTGTGACCCTCGAACCTTCTGAACAACTTGGTTCTTGATGCTCTCAGCCATATCATTGATCCGTGACCGAATGGTGTTGTTTGAAAGGGAAATTTGGGTCATCTTGTTGTGGGCAGCCTCACCAAAGACCAACTTCACGCACTGCAGCATACAGGGCTTCACCAATGTTTCACCAATTGTGTGTGGTTTCTTCTCCCTCGCAATCTTGTACGAGACTTCGTATGACGCTTTCACAATAGCGTCCGTTTGCTGACGAAACGTTGCAGTTGAGTCCAGTCTCATCTTCAGATGATTTTGTATCAGCTTGAAGTATTCACGATCCTTGTTCTGTAGTTCGGGATGGCATCCTTGAAGGTGTTGCTTCATCTGGAATGGCTTCATGCTACCATTCCCCAAGGTCTTTGTACAGATGACACATTGTGGCAGATGTTCCCCGTTATTCACAACGAACGTAAAACCGAAGTCTAGATATGCTTCTGAATATATCCGTTTTTTCGACATGATCACTTGCGGACCTGAAAAGAACAAGAGAGATCATATTAAGACATGTAATACAAAAGAACAAACTAAAAAAGAAGAAAGAAAATAAAACATAAGAATGAAAGTGGGTAAAGTTCAGGAAACGGGTACTCCTGAGAAGAGAAGAACAGAAGGCTATTACTGGAAATTATTTTCTAATTATTTTCTGATAATTTCCAGAATTTTAATTCCAGACTAGAATTTCCCCCTGAAACACCCAAATTTCCCCCCTGGGGGAAATTTCCCCCCGGTTGGGAACCCGTGCCTTAGACCTTCAAAGACCATTTAAGAGCCCCCTCAACACCCTTAAGACCCCAAAACCCAAAAGACCCCCAATACTTTTCACACCCCAAATACTCTTGAAACCCTTTAAGTCCCCGATGACTCATGACTTTAGACTGTTACGACTCCAAATACTTAAAAGACCCTTTAGAGCCCAAAGATCCATTTGACCCCAAAGAGCATTAAGACCCTGAAGACCCTTAAGATCCCTAATACTCCAAAGACCCTTGAAAATCCTTGAAGACCCTTTAGACCCCAAAGATGCCAAAGACCCTCAAAATCCTTAAGAATCCAAGACCCCTGAGACCGCTTTCACATTCAAGACCCTTTCGCCACTTTAGACATCTTTAGATCCCTTAACCCTTTCAACGTTTTCTACCTTTTATAGTGGAGTCAAAATATGAAAAATATATGGAAAAAAATCCCCCAAAAATTGCAAAAAAACGTTTTATGGTATTGTTCTTTTCTATTCGGTATTCAGAACAACATATCAAAAGTTGCCAAAAATTGGACCAAATGAAAGGGTCTAGATATGTGGTTAGAAAAAAAGGGCAGCCAAGTTAGAACATGTCTGATATTTACTCATTTCTAGTGAATTGAACACTTTCCAACCAGTTTAACCCTTTGAGGTAATTTTTGGGGGATCATATTACGTTCAGTGAGCTAAATCTGTTGAGGGGCCATAGGAGTACTGATGAATGGGAGTGGCCAAAAAGACATATTGGAGATGATTTACGGTCAAAACACTGTGGTGCATATGATGAATGGAAAGGCTGTGCAGCGTATATTTGGGGGACACCTCCATGTTTCGCAATGTCTGATGCACCAGAACGCAGCTGAAGTCATTGCAGATAAGCCAGGATTTGAGATCGTCATGCAAGAACTTGACAGACAATATACTATGTTAGATATGAGTGACATAGACTTGGAAATATTACTCAAAAGTGATTGTATCAAACGGATTTCCCATGTACAAGTTTCCCAAATGTCTGAATTATCTAATCATTCAAAAATGAGCAAACTATGGCTGAATTATCTGCAAATGTTGGGAGTGGCCCGGGAACTTGTCGAGGCCGATTGCACAGGGTCATGGCAAATGCACCTCCACACTATATCTGACTGCTCACCGATATTTGCTGCTGCTGGACGTCCCAACTATCTAAAGTCTACTTGTTTTTCCCTCCAGAAAATGCAGGCATTAGAAACTTAAAACTCTACAGTATTTTTGAAATTCAGAAATGGATTTCATGTGATCCGTCGCACAGACAAAGACTGGGCTGGCCTTGGATCCTATACCATGTTCATAACAATAAAAAGCTCTGTTCATCGACTTGGTTATTGAACAGACCCTGATGCAGTCCCTTAAAAGTACAGGGGGCCTGACTAGAGGAAGTGGAATGACTGAACATCAATGAGCTGTTTGGACAATGTCTTTCACTGTATCCTCCGCCTACAACTACGCCATGCAGGAATTCTGTCAAACCGTATGCACAATGAGCGAGCAGCACAAAGAGGCATCTGCATCATGAATAGACAGGGACAAGATGGACTTGGCCAAAAATTGCCACAACGATTGAACAGCATTCTCCATTCTTGGATGAGGTGATACTTCACAACATCATCACAGCGATAAATGCTGATGAGGATGTCAATGTGCAGGACCTTTTCATTGTTGGCAAAAACACAATGAAGAAAATGGTAGGACAATCTGCATTCTCATAGTCGCTCAAACAGAACACTGCAGTGAGGATATTAGCAACAGCCTGGGCCATCAAGGTCACTGAGGATTGAACCATAGATCCATCACTGTTGTTTCAGAGGTTCCTTGTGGTATCTCGGTCTGTGTGCCAAGAAATCTGTGCCTAAATGAGGTTATGAAATCAGAACTTTCTCCATATCCTCCATCCTTGTTTGAAGCAAAGAATCGCATGCGGAAGCCAGAAAAAGCACAACGTCTGGACACTATACGATGGCATGTTACTTCATCAGAAGATGCTGTTCTTCAGTCCATTCTAAAGACTGATCACTGCATTCTAGATGGTGATTCACTTCTATATAAACTGAAATGGACTGAAGGCAGTACCACGGCTCAATTAAGTCTTTCATATCAGACCTGTATGGTATTACCACCATTGTCTTTGATGGATATGATGGAGGACCAACTACAAAGGACAATACACATCAGTGACGATGTCGAACTCTGGGTTCGAACAAGGTCAACATATCGGAGACAATAACATTCGCTGGGAGAAAGGAAGATTTCCTCTCAAATGATATGAACAAACAGGCTCTCATCCACTTGATCTCTGAGCGCTTGTGGCAGAATGGCTGTCATATCATCCAAGCAGAAGGAGATGCAGACTTGGACATAGTGAAAGCATCCTTCATAATGACATCCTACAATTCAACAACCCTGATTGGAGAAGACACAGATCTATCTGCTGGTATTGCTGCTGTATCATGCAACTATGAATGACTGCAAGGACTTGTACTTTTGGTCAGACAAGGGGAAAACAAATGTTTATAACATCAAAGTTCTGAAACGGTTGCTTGGTGACGATGTATGCTCTGATCTAATGTTTGTCCATGCCTTCTCCGGATGCAACAGTACTTCGAGAATCTTTGGGGTGGGGAAGAAATCTGTTTTTCAAAAAGTCATCAAGGGTGAATCTGTCCTGTTCACAAGTCTTTTGCATACCAGTGGTAGAGCAATTTACTGTAGAAACAACTAGTTGCAAGGCGATGGTGTCCTTTTTTAATGGGACCCAATCTGACTCTTTGGCGTCATTATGCTACAAGTTCCTTTGCAAGAAAGTGACCACAGTAAAGACCTCCGGGACACCTAAAAGACTGCCTCCAACAACCTCAGTCACAAACCTTTACTCTCGGCAGATGTACCTACAAGTCATGGTTTGGATGGGCAATGAAGATCACATGGACCTGACTGAATGGGGCTGAGACGTGCAAGGGGAAAAACTTATTCCATTCATGATGCATAATAGTCCTGCACCAGACATTCTCCTCAAAATGATCCACTGCAACTGCACTACAGGATGCAGCATCCTGAAATGCAGCTGCAAAAAACATAGCTTTGAATACACCAGAGCTTGCGGACCTTGCCAAGAAGGCAACTGCGGTTATATGGCGACTGAGCCAGTTTCAGATGATGAAAATGAAGACTAAGTATTCGGGGAAGGTACGTTGGAACATACGCTCTACAGATCGAAAGTAATTTCTCCAGGGTAGACTGTGTAACTCTTTTGGTATTTCGGAGTATTTTAGTCAGTTTTTGATTTTTTTTTTTTGTCAATCGCGCATTTAGTTATTTTTATGAATGCCATATTTCGACCCTTTCTGGTTGTCCATTTTTTGGCAACTTTTAATATGTTGTTCTATACACCTAATAAAACAAACAAAAACCCATAAAAAGTTATAAAGTGGCAGTTCTAATTTTGTCTATCATTAATTACATCACACACAAGTCCACAAATGCAATCTATGATTGCTCTTTCTCTTGTTGGTATTGTTTTCCTTCAGTATAAAATAAAAATCTCCCAGATTATTAATCATATTTTCATGACTGTTTTTCATAACACAAAAGTTCAGGTGGAATTTAAACCAACGTCATTACCCCTCACACACGAAGCAAAAAGTGTGGTTAAGCATTTGGTTCATGCCCATCTGTCTTATTAGTATATGGTCATCAGTTTATGATTGAGGAACAACTTATTTAAATTGATTGTTATATTTTGAACATGAATCGAAAGCCAAACCTGTAGTTTTACAGTACTTTGGCTCTGAATTCGTCCTGAGCGCTTATGTGCAGAGCGGAGTGAGATAACATTTTTACTCTGTCTGCCTGCTTGTAAGGCATTCAAACAAAGTTGAAAATCATTCCAAATTGGAAAGTTACTGTTTTTAAGGAAGCCATAAAGGACACATACAACAGTTACGAATAATTACTGTAACATGTTAGATTGAGTGATGTAATAGACTGAGTAAAATGGCAGTAAACCCAGAATTAATTTCTTTATACACCTTTAAACCTTTATTTCAATTGAATCATAGATTGTACTTCAACACTGGAGAACACAAATCACCTTCTTAGTACTTCCAAGAACTTCCAGTTTTGCAATATTTGGACATAGGTTGGTGGATAAGGGTGGTTGTTGTATCACACCATTTCAATAGCATTAAACTTCTGTTTTTTTTTAAAAGATATTAAAATCATGATTTTTTTAAAGATACTAAAAATATTTAAAAGATATTTTAAGATATTTTAAAAGATATTTAAAATCATAAAATCATATTAAAATTGAAGTATATAATTCAACAAAGTGTGTGGATCGTTTTCTATGAACTCTCTATAGTCGCAATATGTAGGGAGGTCAAATCCTGAAAAGGTTTCTTGAATATCATGTGCCAAATATTTTTGCTCCAAATAAATCCTTTTTGGCAAATAAAAATTATTCTCTGCAACTACTGATTTGTGGGTCATTCATAAGATGGTTATGAGGCCTTAAAAGGTTATGAGGCTTTGAAAGGTATGTGAAACAAATTATGTGACTCTTGAATGTTGATTTGGGTCGCACTGATAATCATATTTTAATATGGAGTTTTCCTAAAAGGGATGGTATTTGAATTTTTAATCATAAAATCATGCAATTTTATAATGATGAAAGATTTCATGAAGTTTTACAAAAACATTCCAAAAGAAGTCTCTCCGTCAATGATGTAGCATGGAAATTACACCTCAAATATCAATTTCTCTGAAGGCGAGAGTTCAGTAAAAATGACCTTATCAGAGAAGACAAAGGCAATAAAAATTTAATTGGTTTTTGCTTGTATTGCTTTAATAAAACTCAGCGATCACCAATTCAGCTCATGGCCGAAGAGGGGATCAGCTGGCGAGCATTGTCTGGAGCTAAAGACGGAAGTTGTGAAAAAAAATATAATATACAAAGTCAAGGCTCGTGGAAGAGTAAGAACACTGAACAGATCAGGATGCAACAGGCCAAATGGAACAGTAGAAAGAGGGGGAAAACACCAGCAGCAGGGCTTAATGGCAAAATAGAGGGAGACTTGGATACATAGGGATGTGGTGAGGAATGAAGGGAAGAGGAGGATGCATGAGGTGGACAAGATGGATACAGAAGCAAACTCTCAGGAAGGAGAAACTTGAAATTTGGAAGCGGGTGGGCTTGGGAGTGGAGTTGGGAGGCTTGACGGGGGAGGAAAAGATCATGGTTTTGGTTGGTGGGTGATGGTGGTGAAAAGTTGACTTGAAGACCTGGAGGGGAAAATGAGATTGAATATCATGTGAAAGTTGATTCCACTGGTGGGAAAAGAGGAACAAATGAGTGGAGGTGAGCACCGATTCTCGATTTTTAGGAAATTCACCAGAAGGGGGTTGATGGTGGACCTCATGCTCCATGCACAAACCTGGGGGACAAAGCATGGAAATATCAGAGGATGCAAGGCCTGAAAGGAGGCAGTAGAAGATATCGAGACAACTGACCTGTCTGCATGGGAAAGTGATAGGCTCTTCGACTCTGCTTCATTGTGAGAGATTCAAATGATCTTGAAGGCCTTGGTTTCAATGGCATGATATATGAGAGAACAGCACTCCATCAAGTTGCAGATGAAGGCTTTGTGTGAGGATAGGTTCAGGTGTGCCAAGGAAGGACATTGTATGCTGGAGAATGCCCAGTGGTTTTCCCAAGAACGATCATGGTTGATAGGGAGACCTAGGAATTTGAGTGACTGAACTTCCTCAAAATAATTGTTAAGAAAGTAAATGGGAGGATTTGCCATATGGTCTTTGGATATATATATATATATATATATATATATATATATATATATATATATATATATATATATATATATATATATATATATATATATATATATATATATATATATATATATACTGGGTGTGCTCTGGCTTTCAAAAGTAATTAGCCACTGTGGCTAATCCAGGTTTAGAATGATTAGCCACAGGAGAAAGAAAATAGCCACATGTTTATTCAAAAGTTTTTTTTTTAGCAATATGAAATAATCAGTTAATTTTAAGGTGGATGTGTGAGTTTGATGGGTGAGGTTGGTTGGATGAGTGAGTTGGATTGTTCAGATTGGTTGGATGAGTGAGTTTGATGTGTGAGATTGGTTGAATGAACGACCATCAGGGGAGGTGGTGATTGTGAGGGATGTGTGTGTGTGTGTGTGTGTGTGTGTGTGTGTGTGTGTGTGTGTGCCTGTGTGTCTGTGTGTGTGTGTGTGTGTGTGTGTGTGTGTGTGTGTGTGTGTGTGTGTGTGTGTGTGTGTGTGTGTGTGTGTGTGTGTGTGTGTGTGTGTGGATATGGTCGTTCTGCCTTTCGTAGGTGGTAGTGGGGGATGGGGGTGGTTGTGGACCAGGATTGGACCAACCTCATGCCATTAAAACTCACTCATCCATCCAATCTCACCCAACAACTTCACTCATCCAACCAACGTCACACATCAAACTCACTCATACAACCAATCTCACCCATCAACTTCACTCATCCAACCAACCAAAGTCACCCATCAAACTCACTCATCCAAACAAACTCTCTCATCCAAACAAACTCGTCCGACTACAGGTATTACTACTGATTGTGTCAAAACTCACCTGGCAACCACTGACCCAACGAAGCATGTAGCGCCGAGTAGCGCCAAATCATTCCGGAAAAAAAAAGTTTCAAATAAAATTTTGAGACGAAAATCATGGGAATCATGTGTAATTTCGGTCGATTTTTTTTTTTTGCTAGAAACTAGTTTAAAACTACTAAAGTTAGTATATATAAGCTTGCATAAAATCATGCGTGATTCCCATAATCAAAACATACAAAATGGCGGCCGTCTCAACGAAGGTTGAATTCTGTGCTAAAATCACCCAAAATTCGTCTAAAACTAGTAAAAAAAAAAAACCCACTACAACATGGATTAGCCACAGTGACTAATGGGTGGTTTAAAATATTAGCCACAGGTAAGGGGGGATTCACCCTGTGGTGACGTGGCAAGTGGCAGTGCACACCCAGAGAGATAGAGATAGAGATAGAGCTAGATTGATAGATTTGTATGATACATTCCAAGTGTTTGATGAGCTTGTGATTTGTCAAGGTCTGAAGAGAGCACAAAAGGCTGTAGCCTGCCAATCTGCAGGATTTAGGGATGTCACGGCAGAGGGTGGAGTCCCCAGCATATATCTAAATGGGATTTTCTAGAGAGTCACAGAGATCGGTGATTAAGAATAGGAATACGACTAGACCCAGAAGACTACCCTGACAGGTAAAGGAAATGAAACGATTCCGTTGAGAGCCAGAATTGACTACGAGAGCAGAGAAATTCAGTAACCATGTGTGGAGTTGGCTTTGGATGCCATAGGTAGAGAGATCGGAGAGAAAGGTACATCAAAAGCACGAGATATGTCCAAAAAGACAGCCCTGATCTCATGTGTGAAATTGAGGGCTTCCATCCATTGTTGGTTGAGTAAAAGCAGCATGTCCAAAGTCGAGTGAGCTGGTCTGAATCCAAATTGGTGATCTTAGATGAAGCCATCAGAGAAAGGAAGGATTTCATATCAACTGTGATGAATGATTCTATGACCTTGTTGATGATTGGAAGCTAATTGATCTGTAGTTAAGGGAATTGGTTTTTGCCCCTTTATATATAATGCAGTGATGTTCGCTGATTTACAAGCAGAAGATTATCTCTGGCAAATGATAGGGTGAAAAGTGGAGAGAGAGGATGTGCAAGAGCAGGAGAGCAGGTGTTTAATAAACATGAGCTGAGACCATCAGTCCAGTTGCAAAATCAGAGTTTCGGGTTACAAAAGAAACCTTGCCACTTTCTCAGGTGTAAAAGACACAGTCCAGGAGCAATTTTGTACTACTGCATAGGGTGGATACAGAGAGCAAGGGTTTGGTAACAATACTTCGAAGCAAACACAGAAATGAGGCATTTGGCCTTCTCATGAGTGGAGTCAGCTTTGGTGCCATTTGAAATGAGGGAAGAGATGGAGGAGAAGCATACTCCACAGACAGACTGAACAATGTTTGAGAGGAAATACTCCACCACCAGGTTTGAGAGGAGGGAGACAACTTAGAAAGTTCAATCTTGACATAGTTCAAATGTTGTTTTCTGGCTCCCCTTAGAGCAGTGATCTTCACTATTTTTTAGATGGGTGCCGATAAGACATCAGTGTGAGAGCCGCCACACCACCTGCAGGATTCCAAAATGGCTGCAATTAGGCACCGCCTCCACGCACTCTTTTTATTTTATATAAATCTATGTATATATATTTTTTGTGGTTACTGGGCCGCAAGCATAATTGTTTACATAGTGCCATCTACTGATGTTGTGATGTTACTTTTATGCTTCACATTGGAACACTCATTTGAAACCATTGGGTCAATGTGATAGCATTATGGCGCATTATTAAGGGGTGTTTTCACATTTTTCTATTATTGGCCGCGTGCCAGGGGTCGCACTTTAGCCTACCAGGGACGGCCAGTTACTCTTGGGCCTTGCAATGAAGAACAGGGCCTTCGAGTGTGCACACTGTTGTTGTGGGCTTTGTGCAATGATCTGGGATTGCCTTCAGTTGGGTTTGTTTTCCTGGAAAAGAAGGCAGGTTGTTTCAGAGCAACTCCCTCACCACATAATGCAGTGTACGATTGGCAGGAAGAAGTGTAGGATAACTGAAGACAAGATGGGATTCATCTATACATAAGGGAGAGCAGGTTTCTGTGGAAAAATTCCCAGGGCAAGTTACTACCAGGGGCATTTGATACAGTAGGCAAGTCTTGAACTGAGATGGCTGCTTGCCGTCCCTGTCATTCTGCCTGGGTGAACTGCCAGACTTGCTGGTGCTGAAGCATTTCTCTGAGATTGGAGGAGAGGAAGAGCAGGAAACATTTGCAGGGAAGTTTGTATCAAGTCCAGAAGGGAAGATTTGCCATTGGGAGAAATCCAGTTGGAAAGTTCAAAGATTGGGTCGGTCCCATCGAGTCATAGACGTGCCATGGTTGGTGAGAGAGGTATCAACACCAAGCTAATTTGCATGGTGACAATTGAAATTGCCACAGGTGAGGACGAGATATTTGAGATGATTGGTGGAAAGTTGGTCCATGTTATCTGAGAGACATGTAGATGGAGTCATTACTGATTGGAAGTCAATGTAACACACAGACAAACAAGAGGTGGGAGTAGATGAGGTCTCAGCCATAGGTACTCCTGGGGGTTTGGATGTGTAAGATCAGTACATGGCCAGTGAGAAATTGAATTATTGATGTAAATTGAAACTCTGCCACCAGAGCAGGGTTCAGGCCTATTAAATCAGAGGAGACACTAGCTGAGGAGAGACAATAATGAATCAGGGACGTCCTGTGGGAGTTAGGATTCTGTAAAACAGATGTCCGGTTTATCACCAGTCACCTGGATTGAAAGATTTGTCAGGTTGGAGCAGAGGCTTCAAATGTTTTAGGTCCACACAGTGAGGGACAGGGAGGAGGCATTGAGTGCGAGATGGGGGGGAGGCAAGGAGGTCGAGGAAAAAGCATTTGATGTATGCAACTATAATGTCATAACGAAGCCACATATGAAATAATCAAAAAAAACCACACTCGTTTCCCATGGGGAGTACTTCACATGTGCCAAGTTTCAATATTTTCCATGGAGCTGTTTTGGAGAAACAGAGGTCCAAAGTGTTTCCTTTTTTCCAACATGTCTGCCACACCATGTTAACTATGATGTCATAATTATCATTAAAATATTCTACATGAGTAATTGCACCTACTGTGAAAATTTTGTCAATCAGATACGCGGTTTCAGAAAAAAACAGAAAATTAGCATGGACGTACGTACGCATGGACAACCCAAAATATATAATGTCTCTGGCAACTTCGTCAGCTGAGGCATAAAAAGAAGCGGAACAAGAAACAAGCTCAAAAGTGAGACAGATTTTGCTTGCCAGCTATTCGAGGAGTAGGACTGAGCCCCATGACAACTAATTTGACAACACAACACAACAAGGTACAATCTAACATGGAAAATTGGACAAAAACAAAAACAGCAACACAGGGACAAAATGTAACAGAGAACATGATGGATCTGGTTTGTAAAACTTAGCTTATTAATTGAGGTGGAAGGAGTAGCTGAAGATTCTCCCTACATGTGGACAACTTGGAACCAGAAGTTGGTGGACAACACAGACTTACCGACATTATCACCCAACAAATGTATATTTTATCTTTGATTATTATTTTATACTGAAATTTCTCAATTCTTCTGATCAGAATTATGAATAGTATAAATGTCCTTTGACAGTGAGAGTTTTTTTCAATCCAAACTAAGAATACTTGGTAACTCTAATCCTTTTATCGCAATCACGACTCCTATTATCACATATGTCTCTTACCAAAGCTCTGTGAAGTTTCTGGAGATGACTTTCTTTGAAAATGGTCTGACGTATAATTTCTCACGTCTTATGTAAATTTCATGAAACGAGGAAAACCAGTATTTTGGAGAAACATCTTGTTCACTGATTGCCTTTATGAGGTTTTTTGATTTAAACTGTGTGATTCTGCATACTGTTATGTGATGTCGATTTTATGGATTTTCGAGTGCACATTCATTTGCATGTGAAAACAAATATATAGTTAATAGTTAATTAACAAGAAAAAGAGCAATCAGAGATTGCAGACCCTCAGCAGGACTTGTTTTTTTTTTGTGATATTTTTGTAGTTTTGTGCAGTGTATTTTGTGTGGCGTTCGTGTACTGGTATGTTACGTAATTAATGAGACATAACTCGAATTGCCACTTTATAACTGCTGGCAGTGATGACCATGTACCAAGACATCCCACTTTGATGCAACCCCACTTTGATTGGACACCTGACCCATGATGCTTGTTATTATTCAACTGAATTTAGAATGGGATTGAAATATATTCAATTAAATCAAATTGAAGACCAAATAGGTACAGTCCTGCCTTGGAGTCATTACAAGGAACCCAAACAAGCAAAAAGCAAAGATGAAGTCATCAGCAGGAACTTGGATAGGATTCACATTTCAGCTGCTACTCCTCTACCCTCAAACCCATCCAGGCACAGCCAAGTGAACCTAATAAAAATAAAAAAACAGATAAAAAATAAATAATTCTGGCTGCCAGACAGAAGCAAGACAAAGCAAGATCAGGTTGATCAGGTTGAAATTTAAAACATATATTCTCCATCCATACTCGACCATGTTTGTTAAGTTTTGAATGTCGATTGATGAAGTGGTTCAAGAGAGAGTTTTTAAAGCATTTTCACTCAATCCACTATGACTGCCAGACCATGTGACATCAATTATTTGAAAATACCCAGGCATCCCCAAAGCTTTGGGAACATTTTGGCAAAGTTTACTCTCGATCTGTCCAGCCATTCTGGAGAAGTTTTTTTTATAGGTTTTAGAGTAAATCCAATATGGCTGTCAAACCATGCAACCTATGACATCAAATGTGTGACTGTTTTGTTCCTCATGGAAAAGCGGTCATACGTGTAAATATTCACCTCGATCTGTTGAGCCATTTCAGAGAAGATTTTGAAGGTTGAAAAGAAAAGAAAAAATACAATATGGATGCCGAATCACGTGACCGGTGATGTCATCAAATTTTTTTTTCTGTGGAACAATTTATCCCAAGATGACGCTCAAAAATTTTCATACTGATCGGATATAGCATTTTTCATATGCAATTATGACGTCATAATGAAGGCACCTATGACATCATAAAAAATCAGTTTTTCTCCAGGAGTACTTACCATGTGCTTTCAATTTTTTTCCTTGGTGCAGTTTCAGAGAGAGAGGTCCAAAGTTTTTCCATTTTTCCAACATGTCTGCCACACCATGTGACCTATGAAGCCATAATTATCAATAAAACGTTCCACATGAGTAATCACTCCGTTGATGAAAATTTTGTCTCAATCCAACAAGCGGTTGTGGAGAAAAACACTAAAATTCAGTGCGGACAAACAAACAAATGAAAAATGACAAAGAGTCACAACTTGGCAAAACGGAATGACAATATTTAGAGCACATACCTCCACCAAACTGAACAGTTGACATTTTTTATCCCACTGATCGGCCGGATCTGAATCCAGACCTGAACCAAAATCGACTCGGCTTGTTCTTGTCACCTGACCATTTCTTCCACCTGGTTTTGTCACAAGTCGTCCACAACTTTTTGAGATATCATGCCCTACATAGGCTTTGGTCCCATCTCTCAATAGTTAAGAATCACTTAAAAAATTATCCTATCCAGATCCAGATTCGAATCTTCTCCAAAATTTCATCAATTAGTGCTTGTCACATACCCAACATGTCCACCGAGTTTCATCTGAATCCGTTTGCCACATTTTGAGATCGCATGCAATACCATTTTTAGCCCCATCTCTTATTGGTAAAAAAATCACTTTAAAAATTCTTCGATCCTGATCCGGATTCAGATCCTCACCAAAATTATGCATTGCTGTCCTTGGCTGGTCACCTACATACACAAAACATTTCAGACCGATTGCTTGAAAACTGTGGACAAAAATCGTGTGACATACAAACGCTGCAGACCAACATACTTGGCAATTTTTTTTTTCCGCCAAGTAACAAACGGACCCAAAGGCAATACCCTGGCCTCTGGCGAGGTCAATAATTAAATATGGACAATCTGTAATTCTTCGTGAATATTCCATCTCAAAATTGTTCTTTCCAACCAAATTGAGCATGATAATGTGGAGCATTCAGCATTCATGTTGTTGTAGAAGCATTTAAAAATAACTTCAAAACAAAATTTCATGGACCTGATTGAAATACACCGTGACAAGTGGGAATCTTAGCTATGAAAATTTTACAGTCAAACATTATGATCACTGTTGGAGTCAAATTCAAACAAATGATTGTGCACAGCGTGTGGTGTTGATCATCACATGCCGAGGCAAAGCACTTGCGAGAGATATTAATGCAATTTCTTGACTCCACTCATGTGCAATAATTGCTATTTTTACAAACATATCGACACACTAACATGGACATACCGACACGGACACACCAACAGACACATCCAAATACTCACACACACTCTCCTTGCAGACCACACAGACACACGCAGATGCATACAGAAGAACACACAGACACATACACCCACACTAAAGAATATGCATTCCAAGAGACCTGATCGGTCTCCGTTCAGTCTCATGAAACCCACACACGTGTGGAGATAGCAGCTAACAACAGCAACTTGCACGCACACATACATACATGCACATACAAACACAAATATGTGCACACACTCGTATGAACACGCACACAAACATACATGCACATATAAACACATATATGTGCACACACTCGTATAAACATGCATGCGCGAGCGTGGATACTTTGCATCCTGGGATGGCTCCATTCCACCTCCTGAAACCTCCTTACAGAGATGACAGCCAACAACATACACATACACACAAACACAAATGTATATATATATATATATATATATATATATATATATATATATATATATATATATATATATATATATATATATATATATACTGTATATATAAACTAATAAAAGGCAGTGTGTGTGTGTGTGTGTGTGTGTGTGTGTGTGTGTGTGTGTGTGTGTGTGTGTGTGTGTGTGTGTGTGTGTGTGTGTGTGTGTGTGTGTGTCTCTCCTGCATCCATAACTCAACAACATAAAACCTAGCAGCCTGAAACTTTTCATGCATACTACTGTGGTTTTTCCTGGTGTATGGACTTCCATGTCTGTTGGCACACAAAATGACCATGCTTCTCCATTGTCTCAGGTCACTCACCTGCATTTTTTTCTTCTTTTTTTTCCATTTATTTATATTTTCATTTACGGATGCTTTTCGACTGTTCTGATCTTTTGTTTTTTATGGTGTACTGGCTTTGATGTCCATCGGCATGCAACATTTCTGCTTTCTACATCACCTGGAAGGCACAGATCTTTAATATCAGCCAGTCATTGGTAAGAAAGACTGAAAGAGCCCTATATATTAGTCTAGCAGGGTGTGCTTACACATTGTGTACGCATACAATCCATGTTTCCTCATCGTATTGGGTCGCACAAGTACATTTGTTTTTTAAAATATACTTATTTAAAAAAAATTATATTTTCATTTCCGGATGCTTTCTGATAGTTCTGTGATTTTTCCTGACGGCTCAGCTTCGATGTTCATCGGAAGTGTTTGTTTCTGGACAGCTGGGCTCCGGACGCGTCCGGGTGGTGCTTGTCTCTGGACTGTGTTTATCTCCGGACATGTCTGGGCGGTATTTTTTCTCTGGGTGTTATTTATAGTATGAATGGTAGAAAATGGATTTCAGACATTTTTTTGTTTCAATATTCACTGTTATTCTGTGCAGAATCATATTGATGAGACGGTATGGATCATATTTGACGCTCCACCACACGTCTGCCTTCCCTTCCCCCCCTTTCTCACTCTCCCTCCTTCCTCACTCTCCCTCCTTCCTCACTCTCCCTCCCTCTTTACTCCATCCTCCCTCCTCTCTCTTCCTCCCTCTATAGATACAGAAAGAGATAGAGGGGAAAAGAGAGAGGAGATAGAGGGGGAAAGAGAGTGCAAGAGTGAAAATGTCTAATGATGCCGTTCAGCGGTATCCACACGGTGCCATTCAGGAAGAAGATGTGCCGCTAACTTGGACCGCTTCTGGAAGGTTTATTTGTATCTAAATGTCTGGTAATTGTGTTGTATTTATTCACACATATATTTCAATCACATGTGTACTTGAATATAACTGTCATCAAAAAAAAAGCTTTAGAACCATAGTGATAAAAAAAATCGAAAAAAACGAACTTTTTTTTTTCAACATTTTTGATTTTTTTTTTTTAACCTATAACACTCCCCGGCACTCACTGACAAGCCTCTGAAAGTTTGACGAAGATCTGTTCAGCCATTACTGAGAAAAATGGTGAAACGCACAAACAAATGGCTCTTATAGTATGGACTAGCAAAGTACCCACCCATGGGCGGGTACAGTTATCTGTGAATGGCGTTGGTCCTGTCTCGATGGGATGAAATTGAGAAATTGACGTTATCCAGTGACCTTGACCCCGTGACCTTTGACCTTGACCTTGATCCCCTTATATCCGTTCCCAAGGATCACATATGCCAAGTTTCATCTCACTCTATCCAACGGTTTGGCCGTCTATAAAGGACAAACAAACATGAAAAATTGACGTTTTAGTCAATTTATGACGTCATAACTCGAAAACCGGAAGTCGGAAGTGAATGTCGTCAATCAACTGTCATTTAATTTTGATTACCTGTAGAATGGCGTTGGTCCCGTCTCGATCGGATGAAATTGAAGTTACCTGGTGACCTTGACCCCGTGACCTTTGACCTTTAACTTGATCCCCCACCGCCCCCCCCCCCATGTCCGTTCTCATGTCCCAAGGATCACTCATGCCAAATTTCATCTCATTCCATCCAACGGTTCGGCCGCCTATAAAGGACGAACAAACAAACAAACAAACAAACACATACATACAACCATATTCTATTTTTTAGTATAGTAGATTATTATCCATATTCAAGTTGCGATCAATTGTTATTTTTTGTGTCGTTTAACATTTTTCTTCAAATGTTTTGGACAGTCCGTAATCATTACAGTCATCAAACTTAACCTTCTGAAAATTGCAAACCCGCTCTTTAACTTGTGCTTGCTGATGCAAGAAATAAAATACGAGATTAAAAAAATAAAATAAAAATTAAAAAAAAATTACACATTTCAGCAATAATGACGACTTTACTAGCTCATCACTGATGTGCAGTTAAAACGCTTTTGGAAAATTATTATTATTATTTTCATTGGTGTTATTAAATATCCATGCAACTTGCATTCTTGCTTTGTCTCTCTGGAAGAATCATCCAGAGAAGCCAACTATTATCTTCCTTGATCAGCCGCTGGAAGACATTCAGTCCTAAAAAGTTCTGGGTTTCACCATCAGCCACAATTATCTTCAACAGATCCATTTATCAAAGCTGGCTCCAGCTGCAGACTGGGTATTCTCTGTCATGTCGATTGTTTCCTCGGTAAATCGGAACTTTTCACAGCTTTGAAGGCCTTTGGCTCTTGTCAGTGCAGTATTGATCTCCCCTATATGGCCTGGTGCCTTTGCTTGACAGCTCTTAATGCTGCATGCTTTGGAATCCAAAGATCTCAACATCGTCGGCATCTCTGACAAAGATGCAGTGGCACAGGGTCTGCTGCTCACTCATTGCAGACAGTTTGACAGCTGTTTTTCAACCACCTCTCATCTAGTCTTTGTAACAACTACTCTTTCATCACTATGCCCCTTTTCAGCCCTTCCAGGAAGCAAGTGCTCTTTTAGTAATCTGGCTCACTTTGTAAACCATCTAAAAGCCAAGCTTCATGCTCACATCCACTCCATTGTTATTCTTTGCTTCCACCTATGAATTCGCCTCTATGAATCAATACAATCCCACTCTTCTCTCATGAACTTTTAAAATGTCAACAGTCTCATATCATCTTCAACCTCCACGTGTGATCTTTTAGACTCCTGTTTACCTTCAGTATGCCCACCATTTTTACCTCTAATTACCTCTCTCTCTCTCCCTCTCCTGTGGCCAGAGTCGGATTGGTTGAGGTGTCCTGGTGGCCACGTGTGGATGTATGATAGCTCCATGTTTGCTGTGGTTCCATTGTCTCCTGCCGCCCCCACCACTTTTTTATCCTTCCTTTCACCTCACATTTTAGTGTGTGCTGTTCTATCCTTTCCCTTTTTTTTCTCATTCCCTCCACTTCCCTTTTGGAGAGAGACAGAGACAGAGACAGAGACAGAGACAGAGACAGACCATTGCCATTGGGGTGGTACCCTCTTGGGTTTTCACTTCATGTTACAATTGTTAATCTACTATTCTTCCTGTTTTCATTTTGTGATTCTTAATTTTTCCTTGTTTACTGGAGCCTTTAGGCTTCAATCATACTTTATGTACTTATCCGTTCTTTAAACCTGGAAAATATAGCAGATAACTCTCATTGCACAGCTTCTGAGCGCTAACCTGGAAATATCTGTTGGTTTTTAGTGTGGATTCTGTGGCAAGTCTTTATTAAACTGCATCTGTAAAACTTCTCAAAACCCCTACTGGGAAATCCTGCATCAGAATAACCTCTGATAAACCAAGGAAAAGTATATTCACATATAAAACCAAGGGCAAAATGATGCCTTGACACTACCCCCCCCCCCCACACACACACACACACCACACCCCCCTCTGAGTGTTATTGAATAACAAAGTCGAAAAGAAATACATAATGCTGTAGAGTAAGAGATGTAGATTGCCGATGTCAGAATAAAAGTCATGTCAAAGAGAAATGGCCAACAAGCAAAATGTACTCAATAAATATCGTGCTGGAAAGTGTATATGATGCCCAGAGCAAGTCATACGCTGTGGAAAGGGTATTGTCAGCGTAGGTGGTGTCAACCTGTTGTTCAGGGGGAGGGTAGGCTATGGTGCTGCATCATTAAAAACTAGTATTAAGCGATCTATGGAGACCTTATCACGACCACCATTAATATCGAGTATGAAGGTCTTATCGGAGCATTGTATAATTTTTTAAGGTCCATCAGAAAGTTACTGCAAGAGTTTTCAGACAATGTCATGCCATACATATACAAGGGTACATGCATAAATTATTGGGGAATAAAAACTGGGTGTTATGAAGGCATACATGTCGGTGTTGACCGGAGGCCCTGTATGGCTGAACAAAGTTGGCTGGCATAGTCGGAGGCATTGCGAAGATGTCATAGGATGTTGAGGAAAATTATCCTGGAAGACAAAGTAGTGCATTGTACATTAGCTCTCTCTCATGCACAGATTTATCCCCTCTCATTTTCAGTTGGCCTACCCTTCCTCCCCCCATGGTTTACTGAAGCTTGTGGTCAGGTAGTTGTCCTGAAACAACTTGCCTTTGCCTCATGGAAAGCAAACCCAACTGAGGGTAATCTCAGTTCCTTCCATCAAGCTCAGAACAAGTGTGTATCTACCCTCAGGAGAGGCAGAAAACAACATCTTTCTTATCGCAAGTCTGAACTCTCAAACCTCTCTCCCTCCTCCAAATCCTGGTGGCGTCAAATCAAATCTGTTTCTGGTGTATGTTCCCCCTCCATCCCCTCCCTTACCTCAAATGGCCGCACTGCTGACAACGCAAATGAAAAGGCTGAATGCCTAAACTCCGTTTTTGCACCTAAATCTTGTGTCCGAAACCCATCACTTTCTGTACCCACCTTACCCATTCACACCCAACTGTCCCTGGACTTTGTGTCCTTTTCTTCTGACAAAGTGGAGAGCTTGCTGTAAAACCTCGACTCAGATTCTGCAACCGGTCCAGACGGCATCAGCCCACGTGTCCTAAAAACCTGCTCCTCTGCTCTTACTCTCCTTCTTTCTGTTCTATTCACCCTCTCATTTGGTCAAGGTCATCTGCCATGTGCTTGGAAATCAGCACACATTACTGGGCTGCATAAAAAGGTGCAAAAACAGATCCCTGCAACTACAGACCAATCAGCCTTCTTGAAATCATCAGCAAGGTTATGGAATCCATCATCACGTCAGACATTAAATCCTTCCTCTTCTCCAATGGTTGATTTCCGATCATCAATTTGGTTTCAGACCAGGTAACTCGACCCTGGATATGCTGCTTCTACTCTCCAAACAACAGATGGAGGGACTCAATGCCAGACATGAAATCAGAGCCATATCCCAAGACATATCACGTGCTTTTGACATGGTCTGGCACCCTGCCCTGTTCACCAAACTCTCTTCCTGTGGTATCTAAGGACATCTCCACTCATGGCTCGCAGACTTCCTCGCCTGTTGCAGTCAACATGTGGCCCTAAATGGAGTTCTCTCATCCCATTTCCTGTCCAGGCTGGAGTTTCTCAAGGCAACGTTCTGAGCCCTGTTATTTTTCTGGTTTTCGTCAATGATCTCTCCAACTCTGAAAAATTCTCCTTAACTCTTGAGTGATGACTCCACCCTCTGCTGTGCCATCTTTCATCTCTCAGACCAGCAACCAGCAGCTTCTATCACTCTCTGCATATTTATATAAAATCACAAACTGGTCCAACACGTGGAACATGTCTTTCCATCCTGAGAAATCTCAGACTGTCACTATGTCTCTCCAAAAGAACAATTTGGAAAATCCTCCATCCACCTTCTCAACAATCCTCTGGAAGAAGTCCTTTCATTCAAGCTTCTGAGTCTCACTATCTGCCATGATCTTTCCTGGGAAAGCCAGATTTCCAACCTGGCCTCCAAAACCAGTCGCCAACAGTGAATCCTTTGTCGTACGAAGTCCTTCCTCAGCCCACCTGACTCCTAACCACATACAAAACTTTTGTCCACAGCCTGATGGAGTACTGCTTTCCCCTCTGTGCTGGTTTTCCTGACTCTCACCTTACTTTGCTTCATGATGTGGAAACCAAGGCATTTATGATTATTGGTATATCCCACAGTGAGTCTGTGTCTTTGGACCTCTCACTCTCTCACTGCAGGCAGGTCGGTGGTGTTTCTGTCTTCTCCTGTCTCCTCTTCAGTCTCCCCCCCCCCTGTTCTGTTTGCGATATGTCCCCACCATATTTCTACAGGACGCTCAAGGTCCTCTAGCAACCCCCTTCCAGTAAAACTACCAAAATCACAAATCACTGCTCACCTTTATTCTTCCATTCCTCTTTTTTCCTGGCTTTGGAATAATTCCCATGCTCTCTTCAACCCCCATTCTTCCCTCCAGGCCTTCAAAACAGCTGTTCATCACCACCTCTTATCGTCCCCCATCCAAATCCTCGATCTTTTCTACCCCCGTTAATCCACCCCATACCCACCTCCTTCAAATTCCCTGCTTTCCTTCCTGAAAGTCCCTCTCGTGTCCATCTTGTATACCCCGTGTTCCCTGCCTCATCCTTCTCCCCTCCACAGATCTCCTAATTTCTCTGTTCCCAACTGTTTTGTCCTTCCTTCTCCCACCCCTCTTGTCTCCTGCCATCCTTGTTGTGTGTTGTGTGTTAGCTCTCACACAAGCCTCGACAATGTCTCCAAAAATAGCTCTGCAGTGGGGCAAGGTTGTCTTTTAGAGCATCTTGTGTATGAAGCAGGACCATAGATACAACATCCATCCAGTGTGTGGATTGTCTTTTGCCTTCAGAGAAGACTTGAGTTTGCAGTGGAATGTTCCACCATACTATTTGCCACTTGATGGTCAGCAGTGGTTTGCACATGGTCGGTACCCAGTTGAAACAGCTCGTGAAATATATCTAATTCAACCTGGCTACTACGCTCCATAGTGTTGGTTGATGGAATGCCGATGCGTGTGATCCAGGTGTGGACAAAGACTCTGGCGATTGTTAGGTGCAGTGATTTCAGATGCAGGTGTAGCCTCCGGCCAACGGGTGAAGCAGTCAACAAAATTCAATAACTAGCAAAGTCTGTTTGAAGGTGGTCGGCGACCGACATGATCCATGTGGCCCTGTTAAAATGGCTATCTGGTGTTGAAAAGCTACTGAGTGGTGTTATAGTATGACTGAATTTTGGAGCATTGGCATTGACAACACTTCTTGGTACAATGGCACATGTCGGTGTTGATGTGTGATCAGACATAGCTTGTAGTGACGAGTCGGTGGGTTGCTCGAATACCTGTCTGCACGAGCAAGTGAAAAGTGTTGAAGACTATGAAGAAATGCAGCAGGAACAAAAGGGCATGACTTTCCCATAGATTTGTCACACATGAGGGAAGTGTCTGTCCTTGGAAGAAGGTACCTCACAAAATGTAAGCGAACCCGTTGCAAGCTGGAGACTGTGTCACTCGTTGTCCTCCCATTGTGCTGCTGCAAGTACATTAAAAGCAATGACAGGTGTGTTGGGAGAAGACAATGCTAACCCCTCAATGCATGAGAAAGCATCGGCCGCTGAGTTTGTGATATCCTTTGATGTGCCGGAAGTCAGGAATGAATTGCGAGATATTGCTGAATTGCTGAAGTGTGCGAGAAGAGTCAGACTCCAAATGGGTAGATTGAGAAATTAAAGGTTTTTAGACAGTCGGCACAGTGAATTTTCTGGCCTCTAAGAAGTTGCGGATGGTGAGGAATACAGAGAGTAACTCCCACTCGAAGGTGCTTTACTTGTGCTCTTGTGTTTTTTTGTATACAGTACACTGAACGGATCAGGATATAACAGGACAAAAGGAACAGTTGAGAGAGAGGGGAAGGGGACACCAACAACAGAGTTAAAAGCCAAGATGGAGGCAGACTTGGACAAACAATGTGTGTGGGGAGGAATGGGGGGAGGGGCAGGAGAGGATGAATGGGGTGGACAAGGTGGATACTCTCAGGAAGGAAAACTGGAAATTTGGAAGGAGGGTTTATGGTAGGGTGGGGTAGGGCAGTTATCGAGGGTAGAAAAGATAATGGTTTTTGATTTGGGACAATCTGAGGTGGTGGTGAACAGCTGTCTTGAAGATCAGGAGAGAAGAATGAGATTGAAGAGAATGTTGAAATTGGTTCTACAGGGGGGGGAAAAAGGAACAAATGAGTGGAGGTGAGCAGTGATCCTGGATTTAGGTAGTTTCACCAGAAGGGAGTTGATGGTGGACCATGTGTGCCCTGAAGAATCCTGGGGGAGACAAAGCATGGAAAGAACAGAGGGTGAAATACCAGAAAGGAGGCAGTCGAAAACAACGAGACCATCGACCTGTCTGTGATGGCAAAGCGAAAGATCGATAGACTCCGCATCTTAGTGGGAGATTCCAATAATCTTGGTTTCCATAGTGGCCAACTGATCATGCAAGATGAGGCAGGGAGACAGCCAGCCTAGAGGGGAGAGCATTACTCTATCAAGCTGTGGATTAAAGCCTTGTTGGTGGACAGGAGTTCAGTTGTGCTAAGGATGGAATTCATGCAAGGGAGGATGGCCAGCGGTGGCTGGATTTTGGAGGCCAACTTTTAAATGTGTTTTTTTTTCCAAGAAAGATCATAGTTAACAGTGAGACCCAGGAATTTGAAAGACTGCACTGCTTTCATCATTTTAGAGAAGAAGGACTGTGGACACCATTCGGCACTGATGAACTGGTGAAGGGGCGCACCCACCGTAACCTCAGATGTGTCTACCATCAGGCCTGTTACCACCTCTGGCTTCGTATGAATCAGGAGTGAGGCATTGCCCAGTTCATCTTTCATGGTGTCGAAGGTTGGCTCCGACCATCGGAACACTTCATGGTGCTTACCAGTTGTGAGTAACTTGTTCAGCGGCTGCAGTGTTGTGGCTGTGTTTGTTATAATTTGATGGTAAAAGGTGAGGCCTCCAAACATATGCAGTTTGCGTTGAGATGATAGTAATGGGAAATCCTGAAGAATCTGCAACTTCTCAAATGGATGGATGCCTGAGCTATGAACAGAGTGGCCTCAGAAATTCAACTCCGGAAAGCTGGATGTGCACTTTGTGGGGTTGATGATTACTCTGAAGTCCTGCAAATGGGTGAAGAAGAGATATAGATGTTCCTGATGTTTTTCTGTGATTGTGCTGGTGATTAGAATTTCATCTATATACACATAGCAGAAGTGTAATCCCCTGAAGCACCTGATCGCTAAAATGTTGAAATGTTTGTGCGGCATTGCGTTGGACGAACGACATCCAAAGCAAATCAAACAGGCCGAAAGGCATTGTGACTATCTTTCGGATATAATCTGGATCCATTGGAACCTGGTGGTATGCGTGAAAGAGTTCGACATTTGAGAAGATTGTAGCACCATGGAATAAAGCGATAAAATCTTGATTGTGTGGAATGGGGCAATGTTCTGGAATAGTCGTGTTGTTTAAGGACCAGTAATCCCCATAAGGATGCCAATCTCCAGGTGTATTTCTGGGTACCATGTGTTGCGGTGGAACAAAATGACTGGTTGAAGTTAGCATGGCGGTCATTATCAAGCGACTGCAAATGATGCAGTAGTCAGTAGTGTGTTGGTCTTCGATCTCATAAATCCCCAGTTGTAAGAAGTTGTTGAAAGTGGTGGTATTCAGAGGCAGTCGTGCACTTTACGAGCGCAGACTTCAAAGTCACATAGGGGGGTCATTGGTTGGAGATTGTAGTAAAATAGCTATCACCTCCGTCGTGTACACTGGTGACAAGGAGCCAACGATGTCTTTGAATCGCGTCAACTCGGTAGTAATGTTTAGGGTGTTGAATTGGGCTTTTGGGCGTTGAATTGTGTAAACCACAGCTACAGGTTGTTAGATCAGAATGGTGTCAGCTTAGTGAAACCTTGCAAATGCTGATATTTAATGTGATGTCGTCATTGCTTCTCAGGTTATTGTCATGGCAAGGCGATGTAAGGAGTTTTCATTTTGCCAAATCAAAGGTAATTTTCAAACCTTTGTGCAAAGGTGATGTGTAAAGGGCAGTTGATGTCAATTTTATAATGGCGTTGCACATGGTGGGGATTGTCATGGTCTCGTTTTCATTTGTTTGACTTGTGTGGTTTTCTTACCTTTATAATAAGAGCTTCAAAAGTCAAAAGTCTCTTATTTTACTTTTTCTCCAACTGCCTGGTTCTTGTGTCAAGTTGTTTCCACACCTCCGCACTGTTAGCATGTTTGCCTTCCATTCTTCATCACCAGTTGCTCTTGCATGAGGTAAAATTTTGCATATAAAATATTAATAAGTAATTATGAATATACTTGTATTTTCAGTAATATATTGTGAAAAATTGCTTGACAAGAATGTTCTATTATTAATCCTGTTGGACCCAAACATGTTTCGTTTTGTTTTTCTGCAGAGATTATATTGCCTGAAATTTTGTGAAACTCACAAAAACAACATTACGACAGCATCATTATTTCACATTTCGTTGTTTTGTCTTTATAATTGCCATATCTCATACTATGTACAAGCAACATACTGTAGGCAACAAAATGGTGCATCTCATTTGATTGTGTTTTGTGTCGTCATGGGAATACTCAGTCAGTGCAAATAATTTTTAATTTATTTTTCTTGTATAAAACTCAACTACATATCCAATGTTTTTATATATTCTTGTATATGAAAGGTTCACAAAAGAGTAGCAAGTGACGCAGTGATGAAGGAATAGTGTATGACACTTGCCTTATTGAAAACGACCGCATCCTTGTGGTCAATTCAGTCAGTCGTGTTTTTGAAGAAACAAATACTATTTCTTGGCTTGCATCCCAGGAAATTCTGATTATTTTTGAACAAGACACATTCCTCAACCTGATTACAGTGACTCGAACTTTAAGTAAAGAAGATAATCCAGATATACCAAAATAGTGATTTGTATCCTCAGAGCACGGAATATGCAAAACATTCATTTATTTTGAATCTACTTTTTCAGGGGGTTGATATAACATGCTCAGAGGCAGGCACAGATTAAGGGGAATTTAAATTTTCAGGGGTAAAGGGGAGATAACAGTGGGGATGGGGATTAACATTTTCAGATTCTATGTTCCAGGTTCTCTATGAGCTTCATCAATGTATGCAAAGTAAAATGCTTAAATGCCAATTTCTTGACAATCGCAGCAAGAAGATGTATGTTATTTATTTATAACTAGCAAATACAACCCATCACTTCATTGATGGGAATATTAAGAATGGGGTGGGTGGAGGGAGGAAAAGAGAGAGAAACAGACAGACAGACAGACAGACAGACAGACAGACAGACAGACAGACAGACAGACAGACAGACAGACAGACAGACAGACAGACAGACAGACAGACAGACAGACAGAGACACAGAGAGCATGAGGATAATGGAAGGGAAGGTGGCATGAGGTGAGGGGAAGCAGCAGCAGCATACCTGGGCATTACTGTGGCGAAGTGCTTTCAATTGTCGATTGCAAAAGTTAACTTGGTGCTGTTCTAAACTTTGATTTCTTTGAATCTGCATTCTCAACCGTCACTTATAGGTACTCTCTCTGGTGTTTGGTTTTCAAATGTTTTAGCATATTGAGCGTATTACAGTAACTAACTATCATGTGAAGCCGATGGCTGCTGGTTGCTTAATTTTTTGGTAGCACGGCTGTGCCGTTGATACAGTCTCCAATATTACCATTTCACTGGTACTCATTTTACTGACCTCAGAAAGATGACAGGCTGAGTCAATCCCCACCTCATGTTAATTCAACTGGACACAGGGGCTCAAACTCAGGACCCTAAGATCTTAAGCCACCCACCCACCTCAACTCTTAAGCCAACACGAGGCTTATGTTTTACAGAGATGAGCAATATCTGTTGAACAATGTGAGCATGCAACTTTCAGACTCCTCTTTAACCTTTAAAAAATAGTTTCAAATTACACTACTGGACCTTTTGAATGACATGTTAAAACTTTATCAGTCGATGTCTTGCCTACACGTCCGTCAACAAAGCAATCACCGCACTTTACCGCCCAACTCCAAAGGCCTTGCTATTCATTGAAAAGGAACATGTCGTTGGGGCATTTAGTTTACAAGTTACTTGCATTTGCTGCTATTTTGCAAACGGGACGCTCCAGGGGCATGTTCCTTTTAAATTAATACATTGACAGGCCATATGTAACTGGAACATGCCAAACAGGGATGAAACAAAAATTCTCCGAAAATAATGCTTTTTTTTGGGGAGTAGCAATTACTCGGAATGGATGTCAACTTCGGTTCACGAATCGATTCCTTTAGATTCCATGGTCAGAATCGATTCTGTCGACCACTACTGAGCACTCAAGCAAGCACTGCAATTGAACAGTTGAAGAGGAACGGCTGGCTTGACAGGCGACAGCAAGCTGATTGGTGATGGAACACACCTGCAAAAACCAAAAGATCGGTGGTTTCTTAAAATTTTCAGATTTCATTCAAGATTTCGAGTTATTAGTCCATGTAATCCGATTCTCAAAACCGAAATCATTTTTCGATTTTATACTTCAATTAGTCCGTGACAGGTCATCGTGGAAAATCACTAAGGCTTTTTCAGTAGGCCAAAAAATGGTGAAATAAGACACCTGCGAGGGAGAGTGGGCTTGAGCAAGGGGCTGACGCTGACCAAGGATAAAACCTTGATAAAGGATATAATTAAGTATGGCAATTAATTACCTTCAAAAGGGGTGTTTAAATGAACCCAAACACCTAATTTTCATTCATGCATTACGTTGAAGTTTCCTTAGTATGCATGCAAAGTTTCAGGC